>NC_069499.1:198364514-198664514 GCF_027579735.1 Bombina bombina | reverse complement strand
TAGTTTTTCTATCTCTTCATGAAGCAATCCCATTTGTTTTCTGTATTTTTGATTCAGTCTAGCCTTTTCCTATATGAGCCTTCCCTGTATCACCACTTTATGTGCCGCCCAGGTGTTTATGGGATTGGTTGTAGTATCTATATTTATTCCCCAGAACTCCACCAGTGATTGCAAAATGTTATCATGCATCTGTGGGTTTTTCAAAAGAGTTGGATCAAATGTCCATATCCTATTACGTTGAGTATCTTGCATCCCACCCAATTTTAATGATGATATAATGGAATGGTCTGACCGAACACAAGTGTGTATAGTAGAATTTTGTAGCATTGGTTGGAGAATTTGACTAACATAAACATAGTCCAACCGTATGTAAGATCTATGTGCTGCAGAAAAAAACGTAGTATTGCTCGTCACCCCATATAATGTGTGCCAAGTATCAATCAATGTATGTGGCGCGAGTGAGTCTTGTATCGATTTGACCAATCGATTGTGTCTATGTTGTTTACTAGTTAAGGGGACATTATTGACTGATTTATGTGGAACCATAGTTATGTTGAAGTCTCCTGCCAGTATGATTTTAGTTTGAGACCTTTGTGTTAAAAGATGGGAGATGTGTCTGAAGAATTTGTGTTGGTTTTCATTGGGGGCGTATATATTACATAGAGTGACCTCCGTGTCCAGCATCTGCCCTCTAACTATCAGGTATCTCCCCCCCCGGGGTCCGCTATGGTGCTTTCATGAGTAAAACTAGTGGAAGAGTATCAGTATTGAGACCCCTCTATTCTTTGTATCTGCTGTGGCGTGATAATATGTAGTGAAATATTTTGGGATATTAACAATAAGGAGATGTGTCTCCTGCAGAAATAGAACATTGGCATTTAGGGAAGAGTACTGGGACATAACCACTCTCCGCTTGGTATCAGTGTTGAGCCCTCTGACATTATGTGATACTAAGTGTATACTAATCATCATATTTATTGTCCAATTATCTCTTCCCTGCTCTGGGTGTCTTATAGATACCAGTATGTACCCTAAGATGAGAAGTCTTACTCTCCATACTGCTAATCTTCGTAGCCTAGATAATACAGGAGTGTGCCGTGGAGGTATCACTGAAAAGAAAAAAACATTTGAGGCAGTAAAACATGTCAAACAGGTAAAAATAAGAACCAAAATCCTATCCCCAACATTGGGACAGTACAATTGAAAAAAATAACTTAATAAATTGAATTTTCCCTATTTATACCCTTACGAAGGGGAGGGCTGGGGGAGCCCGTCTAGTCAAATTAATATTATCTTGATAAAAAAAGCAATAGAAAACCTTTGTCATAAATCAATAACATAGCCTAAGGTAACTAGAGTAAGCAGCAATATATTAAATTACAATCAACTCCACAATTTCACTTGCGAATTTTACATAGCCTGACTCGATCCTCTCGTCAGCTTCCTCCACTGGATCATTCAGGAAATAGTCCCAGAGTAGAAAAGTCCCTTTCCCCTATTTCCCAAGGGGCAAAGAAAGTTTGTTAGTTAGAGTTCTTTATCTCTGGTTTCTTTTGTCTTCATCTTCTTGTGTCGAGATTTGTGCCACTTTGTTTGGTCCTCTTGTCGTGTAGGTGCAAACTTGTGTGTCAGGGTTGGGTCTTTCTCAGGTAACGGTGGGGTCTCCAAGCCCAGCACCCCACACACTTCGGGGATATCCTCTGGCTCCTTGATGTTTATTACTTTAGTGTCCTTCAATTTAATTAAGGCTAAAGGGAAACCCCATCTGTATTGTATCTGCTGCTTCCTCAACAAAGAGGTAAGGGGCCTTAGTGCACTTCTTTTTTGCAGTGTCCGGAGGCTCAGGTCTTGGTAGAATTGTATCACATTGCCTTGAAATTTGAATGTGGGTTGTTTCTTAGCAGCTTGGAGGATCTTCTCTTTATCTGGAAAGAAAGTAATTTTAATCACTACATCTCGTGGTGGGAGACCGAATTTTATTTTGGCTTTTAGAGCCCTGTGAGCTCTCTTGGCATGGAAGGTGTATTCAGAAGGCGAACTTGTGATCTGGGTAAAAAGTTGCGCTAGATATGCCGGTAGCTCCGCAGCGGTTATCTCCTCTGGAACTCCTTTCAACCTGAGATTATTCCTCCTGTTCTCCAGGTCATCCAGCTTATCCTGGATTTCCAATAACTGTTGATGTTGTGCTAAGACCACCTGCAATACCTCATCCACATTTTCCACCATGGCATCTTTCTGGTCCTCAAGCATATCTATCCTGTTGTAGAGAAGGACAGGCGGCACTCCAGGATAAAAGTTAAAAAGTCATTCTTTATTCAAAAATTCTCTAAAATAACAACACTCATGTTGCAAACAAAAAAGTGGAGGAGGAGGAAACCTTACATGTTTCGTACCCTGCGGCACTTAACCATACCTATGATTAAGTGCCGCAGGGTACGAAACATGTAAGGTTTCCTCCTCCTCCACCTTTTTGTTTGCAACATGAGTGTTGTTATTTTATAGATTTTTTGAATAAAGAATTACTTTTTACCTTTTATCCTGGAGTGCCGCCTGTCCTTCTCTACATTGTATTCTGGTCTGCTCAAACCTATTTTTGTGCTGGCACCGCTCCAACACGGACCTATTACCCACTTTCAGGATTCTGGAAAAGATAATTTGTTCTGCCGTGTGACGTGGACTGAGCGACGCCGCACCTCTCTCACTACTGGATATCTATCCTGTTCCCCATATCCGTCAAATCAGATTTAATCTCAGACAGACTGCTAGTAACAGAGGAATGAATGGAATAAATTTTCTCCCATAGTTTTTCAAAGTAGTCAGCAATGTCTTTTTTTGAGACCAAGGTCCGCAGATCCGCTTTTTTTAATGGGGTATTATCTTCTATTTGCTGTGTAGAATCTTGATCCAAGTCTCCTTCTACCTCCATGTCTTTGATGGGCTTACTAGATTGTGAAGACTTAAAGAAAGAGGACACTGCAGTGGTTTCAGTAGTAGGCTTGTCTCCCTTCACCACTCTCCTAGAGGCCATTGTGCTGGCTAGCAGAAACTACAGTCCCTTTGTTGTAGGCGTTTAGCCTCCTAAGGTGAGATAGCTTAATTGATGCCGTGGCAAATTGGACTTTCACTAGTAGTGAGTTTTGGAGGTGCTGTGGTGAGTAGTTATTGTAGCCCACTGATATCGCTTGTAGCCCCTGTCGTGATCACATATTATGGTTCTGTGGAGTGAGGAAGGATGTCTCTATCCCATAAGATGGTGGGGTCTCATTTGCTTTGCTTAATTTAATTAACTAAACAAACTCCCCCATGTATGTCCACCGGGTAGACTACATATCAGTACTCTCAGTTCTGGGATGTGAGCTATGCTACACTTTTGAGTTGCCTGCAGTCGTGGTTCTGAAGTGTTGTACAGGCGAAGCTTGCACACAGATCCGATTCCCCCTGTAGCTTCTTCTTTGCCAAGAGAACTTATTATGTTGTGCGCCTCCAATTCAAGATCTATGTGGCTACTAGTATATTTTTTCACTATCTTTAGGGCCCAATGTTCTGGAAATACCCCTCTCCCCAGGGCAGTTGTCCTCACAGGACGATCACAGAGAAAGGTATAGGGTATATGACCTGTCACCCCAAGAGACTGACAGGAAAAGGGAGGGTGTATTAAGGAAAGTCTATCCTTTTGGATTTGATGTGTGGTAAGCTGTTCTACTGGTAACTTTTAGTGCACTAAGAGGCCCAAACTGTCAATCCGTGCCCTGCAGTAGCTACTGTACTGCTCTGTTAATGTGTGGCTGAAAATAATGTATTTTCCTGCTCACCTGCACAGACTGCTGTTGTGTATTACACCTGATTTCCAGCCCCACACCTAGTTATCAGAATTTTATTGTAGTTGCCTTCTAGGTTGACTCACTAACCAGGCCCTGCAGCAGCCGATACCGGGAGAAGCCCTATTTTAGGAACATGTGTATGCGGCAGGTTGGTGCTAAGGAGCACTGTCAGCTGTGTTACAGCGTTTTCTCACCTCACGGTCTGTAGTCCCAGATCTCTCAGAATTAACTGGATACTTTCTCCTTTAGTCTGATGGACTCCAAGGCCTCTCAACCGATGAGGAAAGTAGGAGGGAAGATGGCCGCTGTTCGAGCCACTTTGTGGCTACTAAGATGGATGGGCAGTCTCTCTTTAGTCTTCGGGCCCCTAATGAGGCTCCAACTTGTTCTCCGGCCCACACACAGAAGTCCACTGATGTTACAAGTGTCTCTGAACAGCGACCGGTGCTTCCTTTTGCTTGCATGCGTGTCTCCAGCTCATGGGGCTATTTGAGATCAGCGAAACCTCCAACCGCATGGCCCGGTCACGATCCAGCTGTGCAAGTAGCAGTCCTAGCTCCGGAGTGGAGCCACAAACCTCCGGAGCACAGATGAGACAAGCAAGTGGGAATGTGTGTTAGCTACCTCCGCAGTTAGTCATGGTCCACTTTCAAACCTGCCTGTAGTCCAGTATAGGGATCATCCAGACCCCGGATAAGTCTGTATTCTATGTTGGAAGGTTAACCTGTTGTGCTTCTATTATCAGCTCCTGATTTATTTATTTTTAATTCTTTTTATTAAAAGAGAAGGATCATACACTCATGTATACAATACAATGTCAAAGGCACTAAATATATTCAAGCATGAGTCATACTACATAACATTGCATTGCATTTATTACATTCGACAATCCACTAGACATTTAATTGCGTGAATACATATATACAACTTAAACATGGTAAAAGTGTTTTCTTCCATTTCTCTCTGGTATCCCACTTTTTTCTCAATATTCATATTACAAATAACCCACTAAATACCCTAAACTAAACTCCATTATCAAACTAAGTCACTGTTTAACTTGGATTTAAACCTCCAGAGGGGGGGAGAAAGGAAAAAAAAAAAAAAAAAAAAAAAAAAAAAAAAAGGGGGGTTATATATAGATAGAGATTTGGGGGGGAGAGGGGGGTAGAAGCAGACAGAGAGATCATAGGAAACATGAGGACATTCAAAAGCACACATGCATGCCATCTCTGCACAAACACTCTCCAATAAGGCTAACTAGGTTGCTCCTAAACAGAGAACACCTGAGACCACTCCCCTCTCAGGGACTCCTCTAGAAATATGGTCATGTCCTTAAACAGTCTCAGGAGTTGTCACTGTATTTCTAACTCAAACATCAGAATAAGTCTACCCCATTTCTTCAAGAACTGGCTTAATCTGGATTGTATATCCATTCGTACGTCAAGCCTGGGGATTCAAGAGAACATTTGACGCATTTATTGGCACAGTTAGGATCCAATTTCGCCAATATCCTAGGTGTTAAGTATGCTCTGTGTGTAATCCGTGTCTGTGACTCCCTGAGTATCGCTGAAAGTGTGGCTCTTCTTGTCTTTTCCATGCTATCCCTCAAATCCCCCCAGGAAGTTACCTCCAACCCCTCTCTCTCCCATCCCATCAGTAAGTTAGGTTGTATGAGCTGGAGACACCTCTGTATCACAGCCTGGTAGATCTCTGTTAAAGAAAATCTCCCCATTGCAAATAGCGATTGTGATAGTCGAAAGGGCGAACCCTCCCAGAAATCTTCATTGTCCCTGATCACTGCTCCTATATAATGACGCGTCTGCAGACAGGCATAGAAATGGTGACTTGGTAAGGCAAATTCCCTTTGCAGGGCGGAAAACGTTTTGACCGACCGAGTGAGCGGATTTAGTAAAGGCTTTATTGAGGATAATCCCTGCTTCTCCCAGATGTCAAAAGGCCGCATATCTAGCCCTGCTGGAAAATCTGGGTTGTTGCTGAGGGGCAGATACCGCGACGCATGGCAGGACTTCTTCAAAAATTTGTGTGCCAGCTGCCACGCTTTCAGGGGGTCTTTATATAATGTGTCAAGACCTAGGGCTTTAATGCTCCTGAAATCTTTCATGTGCGGCAGGTATGCTAGGGAAAATTGACCCAGCACCGCCTGCTCCAACTTGGGTTGGCAGAAGTGATGTGTGCCAACTTGCCAATCTATCACTAGACGTATCAGGGCCGCCCAGTTATAAAATTTGAAGTCCGGCAGAGCCAGGCCCCCATTCAAATAAGTCATACTCAGTTTGTCAGTAGCTATACGCGCCTTTCCCCCTTTCCATAAAAAGTAACGTGCTGCTGAATTTAATTGCTTAATATCATTTTTAGTTAGCAAAAGGGGGAGCATGAGGAGGAGGTACAGTAGTCTCAGTAATATCACCATTTTAAGCAGACTGACCCTACCCGCTAGTGAGAGTGGCAAGGATTTCTAACTCCTCATCTGGCTCTGGAGCTTGCTGCATATCGGTGTAATTTTTTTTGCATATAGTTTGTTCAGGTTAGCTGAGATTTGGATGCCCAGATAGGTGATAGAATGCTTCGCGACTGTAAATGGGTATTTATAGTGGTTGTTGTCTCCTTTTGCTAGCCAAATAATTTCAGACTTTTGCATGTTGACCTTGTAGCCTGAAAAGGAGCCAAAGTCATGGAGTGTTTGTACTATGGAGGCTATGTGTATATGCGGGTCTTGTACAAATAAGAGCATGTCGTCCGCATAGAGTGCTAAATGTTGCGAGGCCCCTGCAACATCAATACCCGGGAATATTTGTTTAAGTTTGATTGCCAGTGGCTCCAGGGCCAGGTTGAAAAGAAGGGGTGATAGAGGGCATCCCTGCTTGGTCTCCCTCCCTAAATGTATCTCCGGTGAGAACATATTGTTAATGCAAATATTCGCTACAGGGGTGCTATATAAATTCTTAATAAGGGAAAGAAAGGATACAGAAAAGTTGAAATTGATCATGGTGGAAAGAAGGTGTCCCCACTCCACTCGATCAAAGGCCTTCTCTGCGTCCAAGGACAGCAGGAAGGCCTCCCAAGTTCCGTCGGGTCTCCCATCTCGTTTCTTGTTCCAGAAGTGTTGAATTATCTGAAGAACTCTATGCACATTCACCGCCGAAGACCTTGCGTACATAAACCCTGTCTGATCTTCCTGGATTAAGTGTGGCAATATGTATTTCAGCCTTTCAGCCATAAGTTTGGTGAGGATCTTGTAATCCGAGTTCAGTAACGAAATCGATCTGCATGATTCAGGGAGGAGGGTATCTCTAGCTGCCTTAGGGATAAGGGTAATAAATGCTGCAGAAAAGGTAGGGGTCGGTACCCGACCATCCTGAAAACAACTTCAAAACAAATTGGTGAGAATCAGGGTCACCTGAGGTTTGAGTAGCCGATAGAACTCGATGGGTAATCCATCAGGTCCCGCTGCCTTTTCCAGGGAGATGGACATGATTGTTTTGTCAATCTCTTCTCTAAAGATAGGGTTATTTAATTTTTCCAGTTGCTCTGGAGAGAGATGTGGTAGATGAACGGACTCCCAGAAATACTGTTGTACTAGTGTAGAGGAGGGGGGGGGGTCACTGGAGTAGAGCCTCGCATAATAAGCTGCAAAAGCTTCTGCGATATGCTTCTCTGACTATTCAGCCTTCATGTCGTATCGCTGATACATGTTTGGAAGCCGTGCGTATATTAATTAAGGACGCAAGTAGCTTGCCTGACTTATCACCAAACCTATAGTATTTACCTCTGGTGCGCATCAGAGTTTGTGATGTAGAGTAGGCAAGCATAGCATTGTATTCCTTTTTGGCTGAGGTATAGTTTTGATGTAGAGTTCAAGATGGTGTCACCCGATATTCACGATAAGCGAGCGCCAAGCCGTCTCTCAACCGATGTAGCCTTTCCGTGACCTGTTTTTTCCTACAAGCCACGAAGGCAATAATATTACCAGTGAGCATTGCTTTGGCAGTGTTCCAAAACAGTTCTGGGTCTTCTAAGTGTTGCGCATTATTAGTCTGAAAGTCATTCCAGCACTCTACTAGGTAGCTCTGGAACTCCTGCGAAGTCCCCAGATATCTCGGGAAACGGAAGGTTCTCCTATTACTGACCCGTACACCTATATCTATGAATAAGGACACTGGAGCATGATCAGAGACAATTACTTCCCCAATTTTTACGTCAATGACTTGGGGTATTAAAGAGTTGGATATTAAGAATAAATCAATTTGTGACATAGTGGGAGAGGAACGTGAAACGCAGGTACAGGTGGCCCTCGTTTTACAACGGTTCAATTTACACCGTTTCAGAATAATGAAATTTCCAGTCATGTGACTGCTATTGCAAAGCATTGAGAAGCAGTGCATTTATTAACCCCTTAATAACCGGACCATTTTTCAATTTTCTTACCCTTAAGGACAAGGACTATTTTTACATTTCTGCAGTGTTAGTGTTTAGCTGTAATTTTCCTCTTACTCATTTACTGTACCCACACAAATTATATACCGTTTTTCTAGCCATTAAATGGACTTTCTAAAGATACCATTATTTTCATCATATCTTATAATTTACTATAATTTTTTTTTATAAAATATGAGGAAAAAATGGAAAAAAACACATTTTTCTAACTTTGACCTCCAAAATCTGTTACACATCTAAGACCACCAAAAAAAAATCATGCTAAATAGTTTCAAAATTTTGCTCTGAGTTTAGAAATACCCAATGTTTACATATTCTTTGCTTTTTTTGCAAGTTATAGGGGAATAAGTACAAGTAGCACTTTGCTATTTCCAAACCACTTTTTTTCAAAATTAGCACTAGTTACATTGGAACACTGATATCTGTCCGGAATCTCTGAATATCCCTTGACATGTACATATTCTTTTTTAGAAGACAACCCAAAGTATTGATTTATGCCTATTTTGGTATATTTCATGCCAGCATTTCACTGCCAAATGCGAGCAAATAAAAAAAAATTGTTCACTTTTTCACAAATTTTGTCACAAACTTTAGATTTCTCACTGAAATTATTTACAAACAGCTTGTGCAATTATGGCACAAATGGTTGTAAATGCTTCTCTGGGATCTCCTTTGTTCAGAAATAGCAGACATATATGGCTTTGGCGTTAGGGTTGCCACCTGTCCCTTAAAATACAGAACACTTATAAGTTACACATGCTGCAGGGTGTGCAGGGAGGAACATGAATAGTGCTGTCCAGAATCACAATACATGTTCCCCCCTGCACACCCTGCAGCATGTGTAACTCATAAGTGTCCAGGAAAACATGGCTGTGGTGGCAACCCTATTTGGCGTTGCTTTTTGGCAATTAGGAGGCCGCTAAATGCTGCTGCGCACCACACTTGTATTATGCCCAGCAGTGAAGGGGTTAATTAGGTAGCTTGTAGAGAGCTTGCAGGGTTAATTTAGCTTTAGCGTAGAGATTAGCCTCCCACCTGACACATCCCACCCCCTGATCCCTCCCAAACAGCTCTCTTCCCTCCCCCACCCCACAATTGTCCCCACCATCTTAAGTACTGGCAGAAAGTCTGCCAGTACTAAAATAAAAGGAGTTTTTTTTTTTTAATTATTCAGCTGTGATTGACCCCTGCCTTAGCCCCCAACCTCCCTGATCCCCCCCAAACAGCTCTCTAACCCCCCACCTACCTATTTGCCACCATCTTGGGTACTGGCAGCTGTCTGCCAGTACCCAGTTTTCCCCCAAAAATTAAGGTTTTTTGTGTGTGTTTTTTTATTACAGTTTTTTCTGTAGTTTAGATGCCCCCCCAATACCCCCACCCCCCTAACCTTACCAGATCCGATTATTATTTTTTTTAAAAAAAAAAAGTTTTCTGCCCCCCCTCCCTCTTAACAGTAATCATTGGTGGCAGTGGTTGCTACGCGCGCACACACAGGACCCCCTCCGCACGCTCCCAGCATCCGGCTTGCACAATGCCCTTGCAGGAACCGGATGCCGGGTAGCGATGGGCCACCCACCCTCCTCCCTTGTAAGCTCCCACCCACCAACGAACGGCACCATCGCTACCGGTGCAGAGAGGGCCACAGAGTGGCTCTCTCTGCATCGGATGCTTTTTAAAGGGTATTGCAGGATGCCTCAATATCGAGGCATCACTGCAATACCCTGAGAGCTGTTGGAAGCGATTGCTCTCTTAGACAACTGACGTACCAGGTACGTCCATTGTCACTAACTGACAGTTTTTGCAGGACGTACCTGGTACGTCAGTTGTCATTAAGGGGTTAAAATAGCCAGTAGGTGGAGCTGTCCGCTTGTGTTGCAGCAAAGCCAAGCAAGCTGAAGTTAATCAGTTTAACCAGAACGGAGCTGTCGAGCAGATTTCAAAGGAACAAGATATTCCTGTCTATAAATCAGTCCAGATTGGAATGCATAGAAAGAACTGTTTGCAGAAAAATGCAAGTGAAGTCTGTGTTGTATGATTATTTTATTAGGTTTATAATGCTGTTTAGCAAATGTTTTTGTTCATTTAACTTAGTTTATTAGGTTTATAATGCTGTTTAGTATTTAAAGTCTTCATTTCAAAGCTTTAAAAATAATGTATTAGGTGTTACTTATGACAATTTTGAGAGGGGCCTGGAACCTATCTCCCTCACTTCCCATTGACTTACATTATAAACTGGGTTTCAATTTACAATGGTTTCGATTTACAACCATTCCTTCTGGAACCTAACCCCGGCGTAAACTGAGGGCTACCTGTATATATATATATATATATAAATATATATATATATATATATATAAATATTTTGTAAATATATAATTCAATACACCAGCAGGCATTAGAGAACTGACAAAAATGGCAACGTGTAATAGACTTTTATATGGGGAAGTAAACATGAGATACACCATAGGACATGGTATCTGTACATCTGATTGGATAAAATACTGTAATTTTGTAAGCATGTCTGTGAGACCATACTGACTCAAGTTATGTTTGTGTGATGAACTTTGATTGGCTGTTACTTAATGTTTCATGGATTCATATCTTTGTAACTTCCATACACATACCTCCTGGGGGTGCTGTTACTACATTTGGCATGTAGACTTATTTAGAATTTATGAGAATGGTATGCGTATATATGTGGCGCATATATAATATATCTAATCCATTAAATATTAATAAATTTTGTTGACATTTGAACTATATTTTATTTTTACTCGCGATAGTAAATATAATCCAGTCACATTAGTAAATGTTTATGACACATTTCTATGTTTAATATTGATCAATTTAATAATAGTTTACAAATATTTTAGATTAAAAAAGTAAACATTGTATGTATTCATTGTTTATTACATAAATATCATGACTCATTGTGAAGTATTGACAGTGCTCTATTCAGTGGCGGATCCAGAGCCTGGTCTCGGGGGGGGGGCACTTCCAGATTTTTATATGTGTGTATATATATATATATATATATAAAAATATATATATATATATATATATATATATTTATGTGTGTGTGTGTGTGTGTGTGTGTGTATATATATACTTTTCTGTGTGTTACTGAGCAAGGGGTAACATACATTTTCTACATAACTGGTAGTCATAATGTGTGTCATTGGAAAATAGGGTGTTAATTAATTTTATGTATATATTACTGGCAGCAATATATATATATATATATATATATATATATATATATATATATATGTGTGTGTGTGTGTGTGTGTGTGTAAATTTGTAGTGTGTAAAAGTGTATGTGTTTGTACACTATATGGCTACAGAATTATTTTTGGCCTAGGCTTCTATATTTTAAACAAATTTGACAAGCCCTGGCTACCATACACCTAATCAAATAGTGCAAAGCTGTGATTCCAATACATGTATATAATGAATAAAAACAACATATAATATACAACAGCTATATAATAATATTGATTTAACAATGATATTATAATTGTCTTCTACAGCAACGGCCACACACTATTCCACTGCAAATTTGCCAGTAAATACACGACCACCTCCTATTGTGGCTATATGGGTATGCAATGCATTATGCATTTCTATTTTAATACAGCATAATATGTGACACCTTCATTCCAAGCAAGGCCTGTTATGTGTTGTGTATTCAAAGATGCTTAAATATACGTTGCATTTATTTAGGTGTACGTGATGAATAGGTTAACAGGGGCACTAGTTACTTACAGTAAGGGGGACAATAATAAATAACAAGGAGAATACCCAACCCCATTTGGCTCTTTTATTACAATTATTGATCTTTTATTAAAATAAAAAAGGGGGAGCGAGTTTTAGGATTTTTGGGCTGAGGATGAACATTTATAATATTTGTATTGTGGCGGAAGTAAACGGATCTATGTATATCTGAATGACAGAACACACACATGCTTTGTATAAATCTTCTGTATACGTGTTAATATTCATTTGTGATGTAAGGTTTTATGGTCGTTGTGCTACTATTGTCGTATGAGAAATGTGTGCTTTATTTGGCTGCAATTAAAATAATAATAGCCATTGACGCACCTTTCTGAGACTGGGTCCGTCCGCCTTGTTTTCCTTTTAAGTCCTCGCCACGCCTCCTGGATGTGCTTCTTCTCCCTCCCCTTACCTCCGTTACACCGGCATGCAGGCGGGGGGAGGGATGAGGTCCGGTGGGCAGGGAGGTGTAAAGGGAGGGTGCAGGGAGAGATGACGGGAGGGGAGACTGACTGCACACTGCAGCTGTCTGATCTTCGCGCATTGTGTGTGAGCCGAGTGTATGGGAAATAAAGGGTGATCAGGGTATGTGACTCTCGGGGGGGGGGGCAATTGCCCCGTTGCCCCCCCCCCCCTGGATCCGCCACTGGCTCTATTAAATGTATTTACAATCCCAACAATGCACATCGATTGTGTGCTAGTGTGTGAAATTATATTCGACTTTTCATAGATGCGAATCTCGTGTTGAAAGATAGTTTACCACTCTATATTTCCAAAATGGTGAAATGCGTATTTTGTATTTATAATGGACGTTACTTTGAGAAAATAAAGGGAATATTTTAAAATGGAAATTTAATGTTTCTGTTCCTTAATTAGATAAATCAAATAGAGCATGTATTTGTCTGAAATGCTTACATTTAATTTTCTTTTTCACTGTGTCTTTATTGTTAAGGAGCAGATATGCAATAGTGTGAAGTATCTAAAGACATCTGGGTAACCATTGCAACTATGCATTGTTGCCCACCCACAAAAATTAAATGGCTGTATTTAACTCCACCTTAACTTTTGTAAGATACAAGACTTTAACACTCATTATCTGCTTGAGCTGTGTTGATAATTAAATAAAAGGGAAACTTTATTATATTTAATATCAGGCATGTGCTTGTAAAATAGATACTTTAACAAACAGTCATGGGACTAATATTTTGTTTACATGTCCTAATATTAGAAGGATGTATTTCTTATTATCTTACTTGGATAGAGAATATGAATATATTATATGATGTATTTAAATAAATAAAATAATATAGTATGTAAAGATATTTATTAGAAAAAGAAAAAAAAAGAAAAGAAAATTCTAACAATAAATCTATATTTATTTTGAAATTCATCAAAAATTTAAATCTGTAATATTAGAATATGAAATCAATTATGTTATTTAATGAACACATTCTGTAAATATAATAATTGTAAATTCATCTTCTGTAGATCTAGATCTATATCTATCTATATCATCTATATCTATCTATACATCATTTAAAATTAATCACATTAAATTGTCTAATCAAGAGTTGACTTACATATTAACATTTAAAATTAGACAAAATAATGCCTAATATCCAATTTTGTTCAAAGATTCCTAATTATTAAATTGTATGAGGGACATAATTGAATGTAATATTTCCTGTGCCTTCAAAACCTAATATAATATCAACTAGGAAATTTATCCCTTTATTTGTATGATTGATCACAATCTGAGTCCTCTCTAGCACAAAGTAGGGGGAATGTGAAAATTGTCAGACACATTCAATATATTATGAACTATTTTCACATTATTCCTCCTATGATTCTTAATAGCGTGCATTGTGCAAACTAACCTGGATGTATGGTCTTTAAAAGTTGAAAATATCAGTTTATCTTCATTATGTGTCATTTTCATCACTTTCCAAATAGAGGATTGTGAAATAACATAAAAGAAAAGAGGAAACGTGTTTCCCATAGGATGTATCCTGCATCCCCAGTCTTGTTCCATAGAATTGTCTACATGTAACATGTGAACGTGTCTTTGTATGTTTTTCAAAGTCAGCACAGTTGAAAGACAATGCCACAGACAGGATCAAATAGGTATTCTTCACTTTCAGTCTGGTATTCTTCACTTTCAGTCTGTAGATGAAGTCAATCTCCCTAATGGAAAATAAAGTGTAAATCAAATGTCTAATAAAATGGTACATAGTTCTCCATTCCTTCCCTAACACTACCTATTTCCTAAAATGTTTATAGCAATAGCTTACTAAGTGTATGTAGCCTCTTATGTTATGTTATAACTGTTATGTTATAACAATACATTGTGAAGCTGACTCACATACATTGTCCATACTCAACCTCTGATGTATGACTTTGTCAATGCTAATGTGTTTCAGAGTATCCCTTTAGTGATTCTTCTTTTAGTCTGAAAAGACAAGAAAGAAGATATAGGATGCGCTGCAGTAGGAATCTGCACTAGGAAGCGCCCCTTCTTCTCTCTTGTCTTTTCAGACTAAAAGAAGATTCACTGTATATCTTTACTTGATGTAATCAGAGGGAGCTGCAATTGCCTGTGCTCTTGTGTGGACATTTTACTATATGCAACGATTTCAACATTGTATATTGTATTCTACCACACGATAGTGTGATTATTTTGCCTAGTTAAAAATAATTATTTGCGTAATAGTTTCATAGTATTAACCATTGGCGTCCCTGTATATTGGACTGTGATCCAGGAAAATAAGAGTATCCCTTTATCTGCTATCTGTGGCATTTATCCCTTTCAGAATATCTAAAATCTAATAATGTCTAAACTAAATACTATATGTAAACTAATTGTATGCCATATGATTAGGCTGACCATATTGCCGCTTTAAAAAGGGACACATATGAAAAATACATATGTCAGGGCTGTTTTCAGGGCTGTTTAAAGAAATAGTTTTGCATAAGAACCCTCACATATGTATTTTTCATATGTGTTCCTTCTTAAAGCGGCAATATGGTCAGCCTTCATATGATGGATCATTGGGCAAAATCCCCCCCCCCAGTCTCGGTCCATACATTGTGTATACTTACCATCTGATGTTGTCTTTAAAAATCAAGTGGCAAAGCCATTACAGGAGCCGATGCCAGAATCATATGATGCACAAATTACCTATGATAATAAAAACATAATTTATGTAAGAACTTACCTGATAAATTCATTTCTTTCATATTAGCAAGAGTCCATGAGCTAGTGACGTATGGAATATACATTCCTACCAGGAGGGGCAAAGTTTCCCAAACCTTAAAATGCCTATAAATACACCCCTCACCACACCCACAATTCAGTTTAACGAATAGCCAAGAAGTGGGGTGATAAGAAAAAAGTGCGAAAGCATATAAAATAAGGAATTGGAATAATTGTGCTTTATACAAAAAAAAAAAAAATCATAACCACCAGAAAAAAGGGCGGGCCTCATGGACTCTTGCTAATATGAAAGAAATGAATTTATCAGGTAAGTTCTTACATAAATTATGTTTTCTTTCATGTAATTAGCAAGAGTCCATGAGCTAGCGACGTATGGGATAATGACTACCCAAGATGTGGATCTTTCCACGCAAGAGTCACTAGAGAGGGAGGGATAAAATAAAGACAGCCAATTCCTGCTGAAAATAATCCACACCCAAAATAAAGTTTAATGAAAAACATAAGCAGAAGATTCAAACTGAAACCACTGCCTGAAGTACTTTTCTACCAAAAACTGCTTCAGAAGAAGAAAACACATCAAAATGGTAGAATTTAGTAAAAGTATGCAAAGAGGACCAAGTTGCTGCTTTGCAAATCTGATCAACCGAAGCTTCATTCCTAAACGCCCAGGAAGTAGAATGAGCTGTAATCCTTCGAGGCGGAATTTTACCCGACTCGACATAGGCATGATGAAATAAAGATTTCAACAAAGATGCCAAAGAAATGGCAGAAGCTTTCTGGCCTTTTCTAGAACCGGAAAAGATGACAAATAGACTAGAAGTCTTTCGGAAAGACTTAGTAGCTTCAACATAATATTACAAAGCTCTAACAGCATCCAAAGAATGCAATGATTTCTCCTTAGAAATCTTAGGATTAGGACATAATGAAGGAACCACAATTTCTCTACTAATGTTGTTAGAATTCACAACCTTAGGTAAAAAATTCAAAAGAAGTTCGCAGCACCGCCTTATCCTGATGAAAAATCAGAAAAGGAGACTCACAAGAAAGAGCAGATAATTCAGAGACTCTTCTGGCAGAAGAGATGGCTAAAAGAAACAAAACTTTCCAAGAAAGTAATATAACGACCAAAGAATGCATGGGTTCAAAAGGAGGAGAAATTGACTCAATGACAGGTTTTATACGAACCAAAGCTTGTACAAAACAATGAATATCAGGAAGATTAGCAATCCTTCTGTGAAAAAGAACCGAAAGAGCAGAGATTTGTCCTTTCAAGGAACTTGCGGACAAACCTTTATCTAAACCATCCTGAAGAAACTGTAAAATTCTCGGTATTCAAAAAGAATGCCAAGAAAAAATTATGAGAAAGACACTAAGAAATATAAGTCTTCCAGACTCTATAATATATCTCTCTAGATACAGATTTACGAGCCTGTCACATAGTATCAATCACAGAGTCAGAGAAACCTCTTTGACCAAGAATCAAGCGTTCAAACTCCATACCTTAAAATTTAAGGATTTGAGATCCTGATGGAAAAAAGGACCTTGCGACAGAAAATCTGGTCTTAACGGAAGAGTCCACAGCTGGCAAGAGGCCATCCGGACAAGATCCGCATACCAAAACCTGTGAGGCCATGCTGGAGCTACCAGCAGGACAAACGAGCATTACTTTAGAATCTTGGAGAATACTCTTGGAAGAAGAACTAGAGGCGGAAAGATATAGGCAGGATGATACTTCCAAGGAAGTGATAATGCATCCACTGCCTCCGCCCGAGGATCCCGGGATCTGGACAGATACCATGGAAGTTTCTTGTTTAGATGAGAAGCCATCAGATCTATTTCTGGGAGTTCCCACATTTGAACAATCTGAAGAAATACCTCTGGGTGAAGAGACCATTCGCCCGGATGCAACGTTTGGCGACTGAGATAATCCGCTTTCCAATTGTCTATACCTGGGATATGAACCGCAGAGATTAGACAGGAGCTGGATTCCGCCCAAACCAAAATTCGAGATACTTCTTTCATAGCCAGAGGACTGTGAGTCCCTCCTTGATGATTGATGTATGCCACAGTTGTGACATTGTCTATCTGAAAACAAATGAACAACTCTCTCTTCAGAAGAGGCCAAGACTGAAGAGCTCTGAAAATTGCACGGAGTTCCAAAATATTGATCGGTAATCTCACCTCCTGAGATTCCCAAACCCCTTGTGCCATCAGAGACCCCCACACAGCTCCCCAACCTGTAAGACTTGCATCTGTTGAGATTATAGTCCAAGTCGGAAGAACAAAGAAGCCCCCTGAACTAAACGATGGTGAACCGTCCACCATGTCAGAGAGTGTCGTATAATCGGTTTAAAGATATTAATTGAGATATCTTTGTGTAATCCCTGCACCATTGTTCAGCATACAGAGCTGAAGAGGTCGCATGTGAAAACGAGCAAAGGAGATCGCATCCGATGCGGCAGTCCTAAGACCTAAAATTTCCATGCATAAGGCTACCAAAGGGAATGATTGTGACTGAAGGTTTTGACAAGCTGATATCAATGTTAAACTTCTCTTGTCTGACAAGGACAGAGTCATAGACACTGAATCTATCTGGAAACCTAAAAAGGTTACCCTTGTCTGAGGAATCAATGAATTGATTGGTAAATTGATCCTCCAACCATGATCTTGAAGAAACAACACAAGTCGATTCGTATGAGATTCTGCGAAAATGTGAAGACTGAGCAAGTACCAAGATATCGTCCAAATAAGGAAATACCAAAACCCTGTTCTCTGATTACAGACAGAAGGGCACCGAGAACCTTTGAAAAAATTATTGGAGCTGATGCTAGGCCAAACGGTAGAGCCACAAAACTGGTAATGCTTGTCTAAAAAGAGAATCTCAGAAACTAAAAGTGAACTGGATGAATCGGAATATGCAGATATACATCCTGTAAATCTATTGTAGACATATAATGCCCTTGCTAAACAAAAGGCAGGATAGTCCTACAGTTACCATCTTGAATGTTGGTATCCTTACATAACGATTCAATATTGATAGATCCGGAACTGGTCTGAAGGAATTGACCTTCTTTGGTACAATGAAGAGATAGAATAAAACCCCAGCCCCTGTTCCAGAACTGGAACTGGCATAATTACTCCAGCCAACTCTAGACCTGAAACACATTTCAGAAATGCTGAGCCTTTGCTGTGTTTACTGGGACACGGGAAAGAAAAAAATCTCTTTGCAGGAGGCCTTAACTTGAAGCCAATTCTGTACCTTTCTGAAACAATGTTCTGAAACCAGAGATTGTGAACGGAATTGATCCAAATTTCTTTGAAGAAAACGTAATCTGCCCCATACCAGCTGATCTGGAATGAGGGCCGCACCTTCATGGGTACTTAGGAGCTGGCTTTAGGTTTCTATAAGGCTTGGATATATTCCAAACTGGAAATGGTTTCCAAACTGATACCGCTCCTGAGGATGAAGGATCAGGCTTTTGTTCCTTGTTGTGAGGAAAGGAACGAAAACGATTATTAGACCTAAATTTACCTTAGATTTTTTATCCTTTGGTAAAAAAGTTCCCTTCCCTCCAGTAACAGTTGAGATAATAGAATCCAACTGAGAACCGAATAATTTATTACCCTGGAAAGAAAGGGATAGCAAAGTAGACTTAGAAGACATATCAGCATTCCAAGTTTTAAGCCATAAAGCTTTTCTAGCTAAAATAGCTAGAGACATATACCTGACATCAACTCTAATGATATCAAAAGATGGTATCACAAATAAAATTATTAGCATGTTATAGAATAATAATAATGCTATAAAATTATGATCTGTTACTTGTTGCGCTAAAGCTTCTAACCAAAAAGTTGAAGCTGCAGCAACATCCGCTAAAAATATAGCAGGTCTAAGAAGATTACCTGAACATAAGTAAGCTTTTCTTAGAAAGGATTCAATTATCCTATCTAAAGGATCCTTAAATAAAGTACTATCTGCCGTAGGAATAGTAGTACGTTTAGCAGGAGTAGAGACAGCCCCATTAACCTTAGGGATTTTGTCCCAAAAAACTCTAATCTGTCAGATGGCACAGGATATAATTGCTTAAACGTTTAGAAGGAGTAAATGAATTACCCAAATTATTCCATTCCCTGGAAATTACTTCAGAAATAGCATCAGGGAGAGAAAACACTTCTGGAATAACTACAGGAGATTTTAAAAACCTTATTAAAACGTTTAGATTTAGTATCAAGAGGACCAGAATCCTCCATTTCTAATGCAATTAATACTTCTTTAAATAAAGAACGAATAAATTCCATCTTGAACAAATACAAAGATTTATCAGCATCAACCTCTGAGACAGAAACCTCTGAACCAGAAGAACCATTATCAGTATCAGAATGATGATGTTCATTTAAAAATTCATCTGAAAAAAGAGAAGTTTTAAAAGACTTTTATGTATACTAGAAGGAGAAATAACAGACATAGCCTTCTTAATGGATTTAAAAAATAAAATCTCTTATGTTATCAGGAACACTCTGAAAATTAGATGTTGACGGAAGAGCAACAGGTAATGTAACAGTACTAAAGGAAATTTTATCTGCATTAATAAGTTTGTCATGACATGCAATACAAACAACAGCTGGAGAAACAGATACCAAAAGTTTATAGCAGATACACTTAGCTTGGTAGCTCCAGCACCGGGCAGCGATATTCCTGAAGTATCTTCTGACTCAGTTGCAACGTGGAACATCTTGCAATATGTAATAGAAAAAACGACATATAAAGAAAAATTGATCAAATTCCTTAAATGACAGTTTCAGGAATGGGAAAAAAATGCCAGTGAACAAGCTTCTAGCAACCAGAAGCAATAAATAATGAGACTTAAATAATGTGGAGACAAAAATGACGCCCATATTTTTTAGCGCCAAATAAGACGCCCACATTATTTGGCGCCAAAAATGACGCCACATCCGGAACGCCGACACTTTTGACGCAAAAAAACGTCAAAAGATGACGCAACGAAACAGAAAAAAAATTTTGCGACAAAAAAGTCTGCGCCAAGAATGACGCAATAAAATGAAGCATTTTCAGCCCCCGCGTGCCTAACAGCCCACAGGGAAAAAGTCAAATTTTTTAAGGTAAGAAAAAATGATTGAAACAAATGCATTATCCCAAGTATGAAACTGACTGTCTGAAAATAAGGAATGTTGAACATCCTGAGTCAAGGCAAATAAATGTTTGAATACATATATTTAGAACTTTATAAAAAAGTGCCCAACCATAGCTTAGAGTGTCACAGAAAATAAGATTTACTTACCCCAGGACACTCATCTACATGTTGTAGAAAGCCAAACCAGTACTGAAACGAAAATCAGCAGAGGTAATGGTATATATATAAGAGTATATCGTCGATCTGAAAAGGGAGGTAAGAGATGAATCTCTACGACCGATAACAGAGAACCTATGAAATAGACCCCGTAGAAGGAGATCATTGCATTCAAATAGGCAATACTCTCCTCACATCCCTCTGACATTCACTGCACGCTGAGAGGAAAACCGGGCTCCAACCTGCTGCGGAGCGCATATCAACGTAGAATCTAGCACAAACTTACTTCACCACCTCCATAGGAGGCAAAGTTTGTAAAACTGAATTGTGGGTGTGGTGAGGGGTGTATTTATAGGCATTTTAAGGTTTGGGAAACTTTGCCCCTCCTGGTAGCAATGTATATTCCATACGTCACTAGCTCATGGACTCTTGCTAATTACATGAAAGAAATATATTTTTCTATAATCATTTCTTGAACAATCCTAACATGTTCACACAATTCTACTTTAATTTTACTCAAAGTCTCACATATTCGCAATGCTCCTATATAAGGTATAGTATTTACCGTCTGAAATGACGATTGATGATCTTGGCTCTGACATTGACCCCCTTGTCCCGGAATGGCCCCTCTAGAACTGGCTCAACCTCCTCATCTTGGAGGAGGGCTCGGGGCACCTGGACGGCCTGCATCATCCCAGCCAGCTGAGCAATGTTATGAAGGACGCTGCAGGCTATAACGATCTTCACCACCTTACCAGGGTATGTATTGGAGGGCTCCTCCAGACCTGTCTAGGCATCGTAAACGCATTTTGAGGAGCCCAAACATCCATCCACTACAGCCCTGGTCTGCTTGTGCGCCCAATTACAGCGCACCTGGGCGTCGTCTGTGGGGTTACGCAACAGAGTAATGAGCCAAGGCCGGCTCATGTAACCCGAATCGGCTATAAATAATGAACATTGCAAAATGTCAATATTACAAATATCTTACAAATTATGATATGAAAATACATTTAAATAAAATGATACAATGCATTTGTGTATACGAAAATCGCCTAAACTAGACATTTGCTGAAAGAGAAAAAAAAAAAAAAAGGTTAAAGCGCATCCTATATCTGCACATTTAAGCTATGACCTGCTACATATCTGTTTGGAGTTAAAACTAGACATTTGCTGAAAGAGACAAATAAATGGTTAAAGCGCATCCTATATCTGCACATTTAAGCTATGACCTGCTACATATCTGTTTGGAGCGAAAACTAGACATTTACGGAAAGAGAAAAATAAATGGTTAAAGCACATCCTATATCTGCACATTTAAGCTATGACCTGCTACATATCTGTTTGGAGCTAAAACTAGACATTTGCGGAAAGACACAAATAAATGGTTAAAGCGCATCCTATAGCTGCACATTTTCCACATTACACAAACACAACTGTTTGCGAACATTACAGTGGCAATTGTCTAACTACTTAACCATGCTGTGCACAAGTACTCACCAACGAGCCACCCATGGGGAAACTGTCTGTCCTCAAACTGCCGCCACAGTGACGGCTGCCTAAGGATGCAGGCATCATGACTCGCCCCATCATGACTCGCACTCACCTGCATAATCCTCATCCGTGCGTCGCAAACAAACTGCACATTTAGACTATGAAAGTGTTTGCAATTTCGGTAGGGGAGCTCTTCTGCTGGAGCACACAGCGCAATCTGGGTGCAATCTATTGCTCCCAAAACATTGGGCATTTGAGCTATTGCATAGAATTCACTCTTGAGTCTCCTCCAATCGTCCTCATTTTGAGGCACTCCTATGTAAAGCTTACAAACTTGTACCATGGCATCCAGAAACCTTTCAAAAACCACAGAGAAGTTACCCTGAGACAACCCATGCATGCACCCCTCTGAGGATTGAAAGCTTCTGGAGGCCAGTACATGTATGCAGCATAGCATCTTGGTCATGCCAGGGATTGCAGTCCGCATACGTTTCCGTGGCTCCAGATGAGGTTTAAGTACTTCGTAAAGGCCCATGAGCTGCTCTCGATTGAGCCTATACTTGTCAAAAACTTTAAAGTCGCTCATGTTCTCCAAGGTGGGCCTCGCCCTGTGAACACGAGGACCTCTTATCAGACGTTCCCCACGCCTCTCTTGGAGACGCCGAGCCCGCCTGATTCTGTTGTACAAAACTTGTCCAACAGCACCTACACAAGCTAACTGCACAAGCTAACTGCAGATCATCCATATTTGCCAAGCAGCACAAAGCCAAACAGCAGAGCAAGCGCACAAGGAGTAACAAGGTATGCAAAAACACAAAAGCGATTTGATAAAATGTCTATCACCAGGGACGCTTTAGCCATGTTGTTTGGGGGATTTATAGTGCAATATGTCCAATCGTAGCGTGTTCGTAATGATTGCTGATTGTATACACTTGATTGTATGTGCGCGGCGCAAATGCTTTCAAAGTGGGCGTTTTTTTTGGTGTTGGATGAAATTTTGTTTTCCCCCAATAAATCGTAATGTGAAAGTGTTAAAGTTTAAAATATAACATACACAATGCATCTTCGTAATGTTTGTTCATATGCGTAACAAATACTTATTAAACGCGATGTTATAGTAAAAACCACACGTTCACGCTAACTTGATTGAAAGTGCATACGTGTGCATAGACATGGCATAGAATCTGATCGATCAATGTTGCTGCAATATTGTTGCAAAACGACAAAGTAACGGCTGACATCTATAATATTATATATATAAGTGATTGGCGAGATCTCAATATTTTACGTGTCCCATTGAAATCGCAATAATAATGAAGATCTTTCAACCCTCTCGTCTACGTATATGTAATATTGAGTGAGAAACTGATGAAAGGGGCGGTACAGTCCTAATACTGGAATCTGTATGGTTGAAGCTTAGAATGATGTTATCATATTAGCAACATGCCTGTCTAGTTTGCAAATCTTCATTCTGTTGTTGTAGTTTGCAACATTCTTATTGTGTGATGATTAGAAAGATAAATGTGTGCTTTGTTGTTGTGTGATGTGTGTTATTTCCAAATATGTATGTATTGTGATTCTCTCCAACATCTGTTCATTTATTGTTGTTCCTTCCAAAAAAGCAACAACTATAATATTTTCTAAGGATATCTTATAATTATACTGAATTCGTAATGTTATATTATGATTAAATCGTGATGTTAAAGGGACACTAAAGCCATAATTTCTCTTTCCTGATTTAGAGAGAGAATCCAATGTTAACCAACCTTTCAATGTACTTGTATGATGTAAATGTGTTCATTGTTTCTATTTCTATATTTGTTGAAGAAAAAGCAATGCACATGTGTGAGGCAAAGACAAAAGGCATGTATGTGCAGCCATCAATCATCATCTGGTGAGCCTATCTAGATATGCTGTTCATCCAAGCATATGACTTGAATAAATTAAATGCTATAATAGACGTAAATGAGACAAGTGCTTAAAATTGCCTACTGGTTCTGAATAATGAAGTCTTAAAAAATATTTTTTCTGTCCGTTTAAATATGAGTTAATTCTTGAAACCGATTTCGTATTGGTGATGATAGAATTAATCGTGATATTTAGTAGATGTAATGTAATTTCCTAAAAGATTTTGATGTTGTAGTGATGTTCACACAAGTAAAACCCATAACTCCAGTGTCAAATAGTCTATTTCTTGATCTATTTGTCATTGCGGGACCAACGCAAGAATGAATGAATGAGTGCCATAATTATAACGCTGCTAAAACAAGTTTTCAAAGAAAAACATCTCTCTTGCTTTACGGAAAGAGGCTGGTCGAAGTCAATGGAGGCGAGAAATTGCAAGGAAATAACGTCCAACACTTGTGTTGAGCGTAAAGTGAGTGACGTCATGTACTTCTGTGAAAAAGTACCTAAATCGTGTTTCCTAAAAAAAATGTTTTGTGTACGTAATGTGCTGTATATTGTTTGTATGTATCTAATTCTGTATGTATGTGATGCTATTTGTAAGTAGATGTAGCTAGATGAGTGTATGTTCATGTATGTCTATGTAATCTATGTAAGTCAATGTAAAATTGTTCTTTGTGCATTTTTTTTTCTAACACCCGAGATTTTGTATTTTTTATCTGTTATATTTCTTTTTCAAAATACATTATGAAAAAAATAAAAATTGTAGAGTTTTTGTATAAGTGTAAGTGCACTTTGTTTAATATTTTTGAAGCGATTTGTGAATGTTTTTGGTAACGATCTATCAATAACTACTGGTCTGGGAGAGTGTTCTTGATTTGAGCATAAATGGTGATTTTTGTGGCGCTACAGAAACTTGTAATAGCAGCGTTAGGGAAAATGAGGCGTTATGGCCCATAACAATGCTATTTGAGTCATAACGCAAAATTCGTTATCTAGCTGTATATCAGCAACATAAGAAGATGGCTGTAATTTCAGTTAAGGTTAAATATTAACATGTTATTCAGAACATATAAAAAACGAACTGGTTGATTACAAATACTTTGGGATATATAAACTAAACAAATTAGGAGTTAACATTTAGTAAGCATTATTGGATATTTGTAGTTTATACCTATCCCTTCTCTGAGTCATAGTTTCCACCACAAACATGAAGTGTGCAAACCACCTTGTGTGTCTTGCACGATTGTTGAGGGAATATTATTAAGTCTAGCATGTCTGGGGGATGCCTGTCATATAAGATCCGGATCGCACACACTTATGGAGTCTTCCCCATGTCAATGTAGTATCCTTGGGCTGTTGTTCAGGAGTGCCCTCCATCTTTTTCTGCATCTTAGTCAGCCTTTACTCTCTTGTTGAATCCAAAGAGTCGAGTCGTTTCTCTACAGCTGCATGAGGCTTGTGGATAGGGTATTCGCATGCCTCTGTGGGTCTTGCATTATGTGCAGCTTCAGGTTTTGATGTGCTTAGTTTTGGCGGCAGGTCCGGACCGCAATCCACTCATTACCGGGTGTAAGTCTGCTGATGAGGCATTACTTCACACTAATCCTCCTACCTGGTCTCACTAGTAATGGCGGTAGCATGGTTGGAGATCGGTGTGGAAAGAGGCTTGATTGATTCTGGATGAAGTGTCTTGCCTGTTCCGAGAAGTTTTGTCAGATGATCATATGGCACCTTTTCCATTAGGGCCTGCATTAGGCTGTCCATCTTTTCAAATAACTTGTCCAGTCTTGATATTTGGATCTCTTCCTCCATTTTCTCAGCTTTGAGTGTGTAGGACAATAGTATGATTTTGCTGCCCGATATTGATTGATCCCTCAGTTAGAGCCTAAAACCTCTGGGTTCACCGAGGGGGGATGTGCTGCCTGTATTGAGCCGCCGCTCCAGGCCCTTATTGTACAGGTCCGAGTTTTGGTTTCACAAATACAGCCCCAGAATTGATAGTGAGCTCTGAAAAGAGCTAATTTTTACTCAGTGAGTTGAAATAGTTGAGGTAGCTGTAAATTTATGCCTTTAATCAGCGGTTTTAAAAGCATTTCAGCCGGAGCTCTAGAGAAGTGCGACCGCTCTGGATCACAGTCTGGACACGCGCCCCCCCCAACATACATTTTTTTATGCATATTTCCCAGCAACTGACACAGTGGTCACAGACCAAGATTATCTTGGCGGGAGACTTTAATATTACCATGGCACCAGTAAAACCAACCACTAATAAACCATTAACTAATAAGAATCATCAACACAACCAGCTAGTTAAGTCAATCCAAGATGCATTAATGCCTCACTCTCTAATTGAAACATGGAATACATTATATGGAAAAACTAACGATACCACATTTTACTCTTTGGCACATATATCATATATAAGACTAGATTATATATACACCTGCCAGGTTCTCCATCCTCTATTGCAATGCTCTAGAATACACGCTTGTGTTTGGTCGGACCATTCTATTGTCTCCCTCCAAATAGATGGGTTACGAGACCCACAAAAGAGTAGGACATGGACATTTGACCCTACATACCTTAAAAATCCTCAGGTACATGATGATACCCTACGGTCACTGACAGAATACTGGAGAATAAATACAGACACCACGTTGAACCCAATAAACATATGGGCAGCACATAAGGCTGTGATCAGGGGGCTACTCATAAAAGAAAAAGCCGTACAAAGTAAGAAATACAAAAAACATAGATTCACTGGAAAGACAGCACAGACTGACAAAACTGTTATCGTCCTTACGCACTCTCCACACTAAAAAAGCTTCACTGGCATCACTCCTCAACTCACAAGTAGCTAGAGCTATCTAAACATTAAAAACAAAATTTATGCTTACCTGATAAATTTATTTCTCTTGTGGTGTATCCAGTCCACGGATCATCCATTACTTGTGGGATACTCTCCTTCCCAACAGGAAGCTGCAAGAGGATCACCCACAGCAGAGCTGTCTATATAGCTCCTCCTCTAACTGCCACTACCAGTCATTCGACCGAAGACAAGCAAGAGAAAGGAGAAACCATAGGGTGCAGTGGTGACTGTAGTTTAAAAATAAAACACACCTGCCGTAAAATGACAGGGCGGGCCGTGGACTGGATACACCACAAGAGAAATAAATTTATCAGGTAAGCATAAATTTTGTTTTCTCTTGTAAGGTGTATCCAGTCCATCAGGCCCATTTATCAAGCTCCGTATGGAGCTTGAAGGGCCGTGTTTCTGGCGAGTCTTCAGACTCGCCAGAAACACAAGTTATGAAGCAGCGGTCTAAAGACCGCTGCTTCATAACCCTGTCCGCCTGCTCTGAGCAGGCGGACAGGAACCGCCGGAAATCAACCCGATCGAATACGATCGGGTTGATTGACAGCTCCCTGCTGGCGGCCGATTGGCCGCGAGTCAGCAGGGGGCGGCGTTGCACCAGCAGCTCTTGTGAGCTGCTGGTGCAATGTTAAATGTGGAGAGCGTATTGCTCTCCGCATTTAGCGAGGTCTTGCGGACATGATCCGCAGTGTCGGATCAGGTCCGCAAGCCCTTTGATAAATGGGCCCCCATGGCTCATCCATTACTTGTGGGATACCAATACCAAAGCTATAGGACACGGATGAAGGGAGGGACAAGGCAGGTGCTTAAACGGAAGGCACCACTGCCTGCAAAACCTTTCTCCCAAAAATAGCCTCTGAAGAAGCAAAAGTATCAAATTTATAGAATTTTGAAAAAGTATGAAGTGAAGACCAAGTCGCCGCCTTACAAATCTGTTCAACAGAAGCCTCATTCTTAAAAGCCCATGTGGAAGCTACCGCTCTAGTAGAATGAGCTGTAATCCTTTCAGGAGGCTGCTAGCCAGCAGTGTCATAAGCTAAGCGTATTATACTCCTTAGCCAAAAAGAAAGAGAAGTTGCCGAAGCCTTTTGGCCTCTCCTCTGTCCAGAGTAGACAAAAAACAATGCAGATGTTTGACGAAAATCTTTAGTAGCTTGTAAATAAAACTTTAAAGCACGAACCACGTCAAGATTGTATAAAAGACGTTCCTTCTTTGAAGAAGGATTAGGACACAGTGACGGTACAACAATCTCCTGATTGATATTTTTATTAGATACCACCTTAGGTAGAAAACCAGGTTTGGTACGTAACACTACCTTATCGGAATGAAAAATTAGATAAGGAGAATCACATTGGAAAGCAGATAACTCCGAAACTCTTTGAGCCGAGGAGATAGCTAATAAAAACAAAACTTTCCAAGATAAGAGCTTAATATCTATGGAATGCAAAGGTTCAAACGGAACCCCTTGAAGAAGTTCTGGCGAGACGCCATGAGATCCAGTTCTGGTTTGCCCCAACGTTGAATCAACTGTGCAAACACCTCCGGATGGAGCTCCCACTCCCCCGGATGAAAAGTCTGTCGACTTAGAAAATCCGCCTCCCAGTTCTCTACTCCTGGGATATGGATAGCTGATAGGTGGCAAGAGTGAATCTCTGCCCAACGAATTATCTTTGAAACCTCCAACATCGCTAGGGAACTCCTTGTTTCCCCTTGATGGTTGAGTAAGCTACAGTCGTGATGTTGTCCGACTGAAATCTGATGAACCTCACTGCCGCTAGCTGAGGCCAAGTCTGAAGAGCATTGAATATCGCTCTTAGTTCCAGAATGTTTATTGGAAGGAGAGCCTCCTCCTGAGTCCATGACCCCTGAGCCTTCAGAGGGTTCCAGACTGCCCCCCAGCCCAGAAGGCTGGCATCTGTTGTTACTATTGTCCAATCTGGCCTGCGGAAGGTCATACCTTTGTACAGATGGACTCAAGATAGCCACCAGAGAAGAGAATCCCTGGTCTCTTGATCCAGATTTAGTAAAGGGGACAAAATCTGTGTAATCCCCATTCCACTGACTGAGCATGCAGAGTTGCAGCGGTCTGAGATGTAGGCGGGCAAACGGAACTATGTCCATTGCCGCTACCATTAAGCCGATTACTTCCATACACTGAGCCACCGAAGGGCGAGAAGTAGAATAATGAACACGGCAGGAATTTAGAAGTCTTGACAACCTGGCCTCATTTCTCCAGAATCTATCAGAGTTCCCAGGAAGGAAACTCTTGTGAGAAGGGATAGAGAACTCTTCTTTTCGTTCACTTTCCACCCATGAGACCTCAGGAATGCCAGAACAATGTCCGTATGGGACTTGGCAATTTGGAAATTCGACGCCTGTATCAGAATGTCGTCTAAGTAAGGGGCTACTGCTATGCCCCGCGGCCTTCGGACTGCCAGAAGTGACCCCAGAACCTTCGTAAAGATTCTTGGTGCCGTAGCTAACCCAAAGGGAAGAGCCACAAACTGGTAATGCCTGTCTAGGAAGGCGAACCAGAGAAACCGATGATGATCTTTGTGTATGGGAATGTGAAGATAAGCATCCTTTAAGTCCACTGTAGTCATGTATTGACCCTCCTGGATCATAGGTAGGATGGTTCGAATAGTCTCCATCTTGAAAGATGGGACCCTGAGAAATTTGTTTAGGATCTTGAGATCTAAGATTGGTCTGAAGGTTCCCTCTTTCTTGGGAACCATAAATAGATTTGAATAGAATCCTTGCCCCTGTTCCTCCTTTGGAACTGGGTGGATCACTCCCATAACTAGGAGGTCTTGAACACAATGTAAGAATGCCTCTCTCTTTATCTGGTCTGCAGATAATTGTGAAAGGTGAAATCTTCCTTTTGGGGAAGAAGCTTTGAAGTCAAGAAGATATCCCTGGGACACAATTTCCAACACCCAGGGATCCTGGACGTCTCTTGCCCAAGCCTGGGCGAAGAGAGAAAGTCTGCCCCCTACTAGATCCGTTACCGGATCAGGGGCCAATCTTTCATGCTGTCTTAGAGGCAGCAGCAGGCTTCTTGGCCTGTTTACCTTTGTTCCAAGCCTGGTTAGGTCTCCAGACCGGCTTGGACTGGGCAAAATTTCCCTCTTGTTTTGTATTAGAGGAAGATGATGCTGTGCTCGTCTTAAAGTTTCGAAAGGCACGTAAATTAGTTTGTTTGGTCCTTAATTTGACCTATCCTGAGGAAGGGCATGACCTTTTCCTCCAGTAATATCAGAAATGATCTCCTTCAGTCCAGGCCCGAAAAGGGTCTGCACCTTGAAGGGAATATTGAGAAGCTTAGACTTTGAAGTAACGTCAGCTGACCAGGATTTAAGCCATAGCGCCCTACGCGCCTGAATAGCAAAACCTGAGTTCTTAGCCGTTAGTTTAGTTAAATGAACAACGGCGTCAGAAACAAATGAATTGGCTAGCTTAAGCGCTTTAAGCTTGTCAAGTATATCATCCAATGGAGTTTCTACCTGTAAGGCCTCTTCCAGAGACTCAAACCAGAAGGCCGCAGCAGCAGTGACTGGGGCAATGCATGCAAGAGGCTGGAGAATAAAACCTTGTTGAATAAACATTTTCTTAAGGTAACCCTCTAACTTTTTATCCATTGGATCTAGGAAAGCACAACTGTCCTCGACGGGGATAGTTGTACGCTTAGCTAGGGTAGAAACTGCTCCCTCCCCCTTAGGGACCGTTTGCCATAAGTCCCGTGTAGTGGCATCTATTGGAAACATTTTCTTAAAAATAGGAGGCGGAGAGAACGGTACACCTGGTCTATCCCATTCCTTAGTAATAATTTCTGAAAACCTTTTAGGTATTGGAAAAACATCAGTGTAAACAGGCACTGCATAGTATTTATCCAATCTACACAATTTCTCTGGCACTATAATGGTGTCACAGTCATCCAGAGTAGCTAAAACCTCCCTGAGCAACACGCGGAGGTGTTCAAGCTTAAATTTAAATGTTGACATATGAGAATCAGGTTGAAGCATCTTCCCTGAGTCAGAAAAATCACCCACAGAAAGAAGCTCTCCTGCCTCAGCTTCTGCATATTGTTAGGGGATATCAGACATAGCTACTAAAGCGTCAGAGTGCTCTGTATTTTTTCTAACCCCAGAGCTGTCTCGCTTTCCTTGTAACCCTGGTAGTTTGGACAATACCGTTGTAAGGGTATGATCCATAACTGCCGCCATGTCTTGTAAACGCCATGGGCGCGCTAGATGTACTTGGCGCCTCTTGAGCGGGAGTCAAAGGTTCTGAGACGTGGGGCGAGTTAGTCGGCATAACTTCCCCCTTGTCAGTTTCCTCTGGGGATAAATCTTTTAAAGACAGAATATGATCTTTATAACTTAAAGTAAAATCAGTACAATTGGTACACATTCTAAGAGGGGGTTCCACAATGGCTTCTAAACATAATGAACAAGGAGTTTCCTCTATGTCAGACATGTTTAAACAGACTAGCAATGAGACCAGCAAGCTTGGAAAACACTTTGATAAATGTAAACAAGCAAAAAATAAAAACGGTACTGTGCCTTTAAGAGAAACAAAAAATGTCAGAAATTGAAAAAAAGTGATAAAAAGCAGTAAATCTTACGACATTTTTACAGTGTGTATAATAGACTAACAGAGCATTGCACCCACTTGCAAATGGATGATTAACCCCTTAGTTTCAAAACCGGATCAAAAAAACGATAAACGTTTTTTTAACAGTCACAACAAACTGCCACAGCTCAGCTGTAGCCCTACCTGCCCATATAACGACTTTGAAAGGCACAAAAACCCTTTAGAGAGGTCCTAAGTGTTCAGAGGACTCCTTCAGTGAAACTGGATGTCTCAAGCTGCAAAATCTAATGCGCATTTAGGCGTGAAAATAGGTCCCTCCCAACCTGTATTCACAGTGAGAGGGCCTAACAAAACTATCCCTAGGCAAAATCTAGCCAGCCATGTGGAAAAAACTGGGCCCCAATAAAGTTTTATCACCAATGTGTATAAAAAACCGTTTAAACACTTCCAGCAAACGTTTTATTTTTCAGTAATGTGAGAAAGTAATAAGAATATTACCTTTTACAGCAAGCATGATACTAGTCGTTATTAAATCACTGTAATCAGGCTTACCTTAAATAAATCCGGTATTAACAGCATTTTCTAGCATATTCATTTCTCTAGAAAAATTTAAACTGCACATACCTCATAGCAGGAGACCCTGCACGCCATTCCCCCAGCTGAAGTTACCTCTCTCTTCAGTTATGTGTGAGAACAGCAATGGATCTTAGTTACAACCTGCTAAGATCATCAAAAACCACAGGCAGACTCTTCTTCTACTTTCTGCCTGAGGCTAAAATAGTACAACTCCGGTACCATTTGAAAATAACAAACTTTTGATTGAAGATAAACTAAATAAAACACCACATCTCTCTAGCTACTTCCTTTCTTGTCGAGAGCTGCAAGAGAATGACTGGGAGTGGCAGTTAGAGGATTTGCTATATAGACAGCTCTGCTGTGGGTGATCCTCTTGCAGCTTCCTGTTGGGAAGGAGAATATCCCACAAGTAATGGATGATCCGTGGACTGGATACACCTTACAAGAGAAATCACAATACTTTGTTTTTGCAAACAAACCAGATAAATACATGGCTTATAAAATCAGAAAGAGATGTAGAGCTTTGACAATCCCCTTGATTGAAACAGCCCAGGGCATTACAACTTCACACCCACAGGAAATAGTTGACACATTCGCTACATATTATGGTAACTTATACAACGTGAAAAAAGTCACTTATACCACAGAAACGGAGGCCCTCACCACAGACGTTTTTGCAAACACCCCACTAAAAGTCCTATCTAAGGAACAAATAGATGCTCTCAATGCTCCTGTATCTAACATGGAGGTGATGGGAGCTATCAGAGACCTCAAACCAGGCAAGGCAGCAGGCCTGGATGGATTCCCAGGGGAATATGATAAATTATTTAAATCTACGCTAATCCCACACCTCACTAAATTATGCAATCATATTATGGAGGGCAACCCTGTCCCACCAGAACTATTACATGCAAAAATAGTGGTAATTCCTAAACCGGATAAAGATCACAAAAAATGTCAAAATTATCGCCCAATTTCACTAATTAATCAGGACCTGAAAATCTTTAAAAAAAAACAGAATTTATGCTTACCCGATAAATTTCTTTCTCTTGTGATGTATCGAGTCCACGGATTCATCCATACTTATGGGATATTCTTCTTCCCTACAGGAAGTGGCAGAGAGAGCACCCACAGCAGAGCTGTCCATATAGCTCCTGCCTTAGCTCCACCCCCCAGTCATTCGACCGAAGGCTAGGAAGAAAAAGGAGAGACCATAGGGTGCAGTGGTGACTGAAGTTTTTTAAATAAAAATATACTACCTGTCTTAAATAGACAGGGCGGGCCATGGACTCGATACATCACAAGAGAAAGAAATTTATCAGGTAAGCATAAATTCTGTTTTCTCTTGTAAGATGTATCGAGTCCACGGATTCATCCATACTTATGGGATACCAATACCAAAGCTTTAGGACACGGATGAAGGGAGGGACAAGACAGGTACCTTAAATGGAAGGCACCACTGCTTGTAGAACCTTTCTCCCAAAAATAGCCTCCGAAGAAGCAAAAGTATCAAATTTGTAAAATTTGGAAAAAGTATGAAGCGAAGACCAAGTCGCCGCCTTACAAATCTGTTCAACAGAAGCCTCATTTTTAAAAGCCCATGTGGAAGCCACTGCTCTAGTAGAATGAGCAGTAATTATTTCAGGAGGCTGCTGGCCAGCAGTCTCATAAGCCAAACGGATGAAGCTTTTCAGCCAAAAGGAAAGAGAGGTAGCCGTAGCCTTTTGACCTCTCCGTTTACCAGAATAAACAACAAACAATGAAGATGTTTGACGGAAATCTTTAGTTGCTTGTAAGTAGAACTTTAAAGCACGAACCACATCAAGATTGTGCAACAGACGTTCCTTCTTTGATGAAGGATTAGGACACAGAGAAGGAACAACAATCACCTGATTGATATTCCTATTAGAAACAACCTTAGGAAGAAACCCAGGTTTGGTACACAAAACCACCTTATCTGTATGGAAAACTAGGTAAGGTGAATCACACTGTAAAGCAGATAACTCAGAAACTCTTCGAGCTGAAGAGATAACTACTAAAAACAAAACTTTCCAAGATAGAAATAGCTCCCTCCACCTTAGGAACAGTCTGCCACAAGTCTTGTATGGTGTCAGATATGGGAAACATTTTCTTAAAAACAGGTGGGGGAGCGAACGGAATACCTGGTCTATCCCACTCCTTAGTAACAATAGTCCCAATCCTCTTAAGGACTGGAAAAACATCAGTGTAAACAGGAACCTCTAAGTATCTGTCCATTCTACACAATTTCTCTGGGACCACTATAGGGTCACAATCGTCTAGAGTAGCTAATACCTCCTTGAGCAATAAGCGGAGGTGTTCAAGCTTAAATTTAAAGGCCGTCATATCAGAATCTGTCTGAGGGAGCGTCTTTCCTGAATCAGAAATCTCTCCCTCAGATAACAAATCCCTTACCCCTACTTCAGAACATTGTGAGGGTATATCGGATATGGCTACAAAAGCGTCAGACTGCTCAGCAGTTTAGAGAAAACCTCTGTGAGGGTTTTATTAATTACTGTGGCCATGTCTTGTAAAGTAAATGAATTAGACGCACTAGAGGTACTTGGCGTCACTTGTGCGGGCGTTACTGGTTGTGACACTTGGGGAGAGCTAGATGCTAAACCCTCATTTCCTTCTAACTGAGAATCATCTATTGCAATATTTTTAAGTGCTAAAATATGCTCTTTATAATTTATAGACATATCAGTGCAAGTGGGACACATTCTAAGAGGGAGTTCCACAATGACTTCTGAACACATAGAACAAGGATTTTCCTTGGTGTCAGACATGTTAAACAGGCTAGTAATGTAACAAGCAATCTTGGAAAACACTTTAATCAAAGTAAATAACACTTTAAACAAAAACGGTACTGTGCCTTTAAGAGAAAAAAAGCTGCACAAACTCTGCAAAACAGTGTAAAAAAGCAGTAAACACAACAACATTTTTACAGTAGCATCATAAAGCCTTAGTAACTTTGCATCACTATGCAAATAAACAATTAACCCCTTAATGTAAAAAACGGATTGAAAAAACAAAAACCGGTAAAATAATGTTCAGCACCTTGCCACAGCTCTGCTGTGGCGCCTACCTGCCCTTTAGGAACGATTTGTGGGGGAAAAAACCTCTTTACAGCCCTCAAATACAGCAGAAATCTCTGGAGAAGTAGCTGGATGCTTCTGAGGTAAATAAACTGTGCAACTGAAAATAGGCCCCTCCCACCTCACTCGAAGTTATGGGGCCTAAAAAACACCACAGAGTGTTTCTTAAACTACCCATGTGGGTTAATAACCCTTAAACAAGCCACAAAGACCCTCAAAAAACGTTTTATTTGTAATTAAACCAAAACGTTTTTTCCTATTAGTGTCACCAGTAACTATGAGTCCTTTATGCAAGCTTGGATTCCTCTTTTACTGAATACAGCTTACCTTTCCCTCATGGGGATATTGCCAGCCTTTTCTAGAAATAACACAATCTGTCTAGAAAAAAAAATAGACTGAACATACCTTAATGCAGTTTAGCCTGCAAACTGTTCCCCCAACTGAAGTTTTCCTGAAGTTTTCCTGTACTCTTCAGCCCTTGTGAGAACAGCAGTGGATCTTAGTTACAAAATGCTAAGATCATCATCCCTTTTCTGCCAGAGAGTAAATAGTACGATGGCTAACCGCCTTAAATCGATTATGCCCCAACTGGTTCATCCTGATCAGGTGGGATTCATAAAAGATAGGGAAGCCCCAGATAATATCCGAAGGATGACTAACCTAATTCACTGCCTGGATAAGTCACGAACGCCTTCTCTGCTCCTCTCATTGGATGCGGAGAAGGCGTTTGACAGAATTGATTGGAAATATATGTCCACAACCCTACAGAAGATGGGTTTTGATGGTTCGTTCATGACAGCTTTGCAGGCAATATACTTATTCCCCAAGGTCCAGGTGGCCTCATCGGGCTATAAGTCCAAAATCTTCCCAATACTGAATGGCACCAGACAGGGTTGCCCTCTCTCGCCACTATTATTTGCCCTCTGTATTGAGCCACTAGGGGCTGGGAATAGAATACACCTAGATATCACAGGAGTCAGAGTAGCGAAATTGGAATACAAATTAGACATCTTCTCGGCAATCTCGGGATATAAGATAAATGCGGACAAATGCGAGGTCCTGCCTATAGCAATCCCTTACCAAACTCAAAAACTGCTAGAAATAAATTTCAACTTCAAATGGATGAAACACACGCTTAAATACCTGGGAATATATCTCCCAACACAAACTCACCTATTATACAAATTTAACTATATCCCATTATTCAAACAGAGATCTATTGAAATGGAGGACTTACAATTTTTCTTGGCTAGGTAGACTAGCGGCGTTAAAAATGAACATCCTCCCACAAATTCTATACTTATTTAGAGCCTTACCTATTAAGATCATTAGACCAGATATAGAAAAGATACAAGCCAAACTGCTCTCCTTTATTAGGGGAAACAAATCGGCAAAATTAGTTACAAAATTATTAATAAATAGACATAATTCGTTAGGTGGAGTGGGAGCCACAAACTTAATGGACTACTACAAAGATGCTAGATTAGCACAAGATACTATGATTCTGAAGAAATCAGAGGAGGCTATATGGCCTTCACTTGAAACAGAGATAGGAGGGTGGGGTAACCCAGACCCAATTCTATGGGACACTTGTCTCTCACAAGCCAGTAAGGACATCCCTAAACCTTTCACCTTAGAACTCACACTAAACACATGGGCGAAGGTAGCGAAAAAAAAAAATCTTTTACCAGAGCCTATCAACCCCACTCAGATACTTACTACCTAGTGACATCTGGACACAGATTAAAGTGACAGTCAAGTCCAAAAACAACTTTCATGATTCAGATAGGGCATGTAATTTTAAACAACTTTCCAATTTACTTTTATCACCAATTTTGCTTTGTTTTCTTGATATTCTTAGTTGAAAGCTAAACCTAGGAGGTTCATATGCTAATTTCTTAGGCCTAGATTTGGAGTTTGGCGGTAGCCGTGAAAACCAGCGTTAGAGGCTCCTAACGCTGGTTTTAGGCTACCGCCGGTATTTGGAGTCAGTCAAAAAAGGGTCTAACGCTCACTTTTCAGCCGCGACTTTTCCATACCGCAGATCCCCTTACGTCAATTGCGTATCCTATCTTTTCAATGGGATCTTTCTAACTCCGGTATTTAGAGTCGTGGCTGAAGTGAGCGTTAGAATTCTAACGACAAAACTCCAGCCGCAGAAAAAAGTCAGTAGTTAAGAGCTTTCTGTGCTAACGCCGGTTCATAAAGCTCTTAACTACTGTGCCCTAAAGTAGACTAACACCCATAAACTACCTATGTACCCCTAAACCAAGGCCCCCACACATCGCCAACACTCGATTACATTTTTTTAACCCCTAATCTGCCGACCGCCACCTACGTTATCCTTATGTACCCCTAATCTGCTGCCCCTAACACCGCCGACCCCTATATTATATTTATTAACCCCTAACCTGCCCCCCACAACGTCGCCGCCAGCTACCTACAATAATTAACCCCTAATCTGCCGACCGCAAAGCGCTGCTACTTACGTTATCCTTATGTACCCCTAATCTGCTGCCCCTAACACCGCCGACCCCTATATTATATTTATTAACCCCTAACCTGCCCCCACAACGTCGCGCCAGCTACCTACAATAATTAACCCCTAATCTGCCGACCGCCACCTACGTTATACTTATTTACCCCTAATCTGCTGCCCCTAACACCGCCGACCCCTATATTATATTTATTAACCCCTAATCTGCCCCCCACAACGTCGCCTCCACCTGCCTACACTTATTAACCCCTAATCTGCCGAGCGGACCGCACCGCTATTATAATAAAGTTATTAACCCCTAATCCGCCTCACTAACCCTATAATAAATAGTATTAACCCCTAATCTGCCCTCCCTAACATCGCTGACACCTAACTTCAAACATTAACCCCTAATCTGCCGACTGGAGCTCACCGCTATTCTAATAAATTTATTAACCCCTAAAGCTAAGTCTAACCCTAATATAGCTATTTTAGGATTTATATTTATTTTACAGGTAACTTTGTATTTATTTTAACCAGGTACAATAGCTAAAATAGTTAAAATAATTACAAAATTACCTGTAAAATAAATCCTAACCTAAGTTACAATTAAACCTAACACTACACTATCAATAAATTAATTAAATAAAATACCTACAATTACCTACAATTAAACCTAACACTACACTATCAATACATTAATTAAATACAATATCTACAAATAAATACAATGAAATAAACTAACTAAAGTACAAAAAATAAAAAAGAACTAAGTTACAAAAAATAAAAAAATATTTACAAACATCAGAAAAATATTACAACAATTTTAAACTAATTACACCTACTCTAAGCCCCCTAATAAAATAACAAAGACCCCCAAAATAAAAAAATGCCCTACCCTATTCTAAATTACTAAAGTTCAAAGCTCTTTTACCTTACCAGCCCTGAACAGGGCCCTTTGCGGGGCATGCCCCAAAGAATTCAGCTCTTTTGCCTGTAAAAAAAAACATACAATACCCCCCCCAACATTACAACCCACCACCCACATACCCCTAATCTAACCCAAACCCCCCTTAAATAAACCTAACACTAAGCCCCTGAAGATCTTCCTACCTTATCTTCACCATACCAGGTTCACCGATCGATCCAGAAGAGCTTCTCCGATGTCCTGATCCAAGCCCAAGCAGGGGGCTGAAGATGTCCATGATCCGGCTGAAGTCTTCATCCAAGCGGGAGCTGAAGAGGTCCATGATCCGGCTGAAGTCATCATCCAAGCGGGAGCTGAAGAGGTCCATGATCCGGCTGAAGTCTTTTATCAACGGCATCTTCAATCTTCTTTCTTCCGGATCCATCTTGTAGACCTCCGACGCGGAACATCCTGCTGGCCCGACGGACTACCGACGAATGAAGGCTCCTTTAAGGGACGTCATCCAAGATGGCGTCCCTCGAATTCCGATTGGCTGATAGGATTCTATCAGCCAATCGGAATTAAGGTAGGAAAACAGGCAAAAGAGCTGAATTCTTTGGGGCATGCCCAGCAAAGGGCCCTGTTCAGGGCTGGTAAGGTAAAAGAGCTTTGAACTTTAGTAATTTAGAATAGGGTAGGGCATTTTTTTATTTTGGGGTCTTTGTTATTTTATTAGGGGGCTTAGAGTAGGTGTAATTAGTTTAAAATTGTTGTAATATTTTTCTGATGTTTATAAATATTTTTTTATTTTTTGTAACTTAGTTCTTTTTTATTTTTTGTACTTTAGTTAGTTTATTTCATTGTATTTATTTGTAGATATTGTATTTAATTAATTTATTGATAGTGTAGTGTTGGGTTTAATTGTAACTTAGGTTAGGATTTCTTTTACATGTAATTTTGTAATTATTTTAACTATTTTAGCTATTGTACCTGGTTAAAATAAATACAAAGTTACCTGTAAAATAGATATAAATCCTAAAATAGCTATAATATAATTATAATTTATATTGTAGCTATATTAGGATTTATTTTACAGGTAAGTATTTAGCTTTAAATAGGAATAATTTATTTAATAAGAGTTAATTAATTTCGTTAGATTTAAATTATATTTAACTTAGGGGGGTGTTAGTGTTAGGGTTAGACTTAGCTTTAGGGGTTAATAAATTTATTAGAATAGCGGTGAGCTCCAGTCGGCAGATTAGGGGTTAATGTTTGAAGTTAGGTGTCGGCGATGTTAGGGAGGGCAGATTAGGGGTTAATACTATTTATTATAGGGTTAGTGAGGCGGATTAGGGGTTAATAACTTTATTATAATAGCGGTGCGGTCCGCTCGGCAGATTAGGGGTTAATAAGTGTAGGCAGGTGGAGGCGACGTTGTGGGGGGCAGATTAGGGGTTAATAAATATAATATAGGGGTCGGCGGGGTTAGGGACAGCAGATTAGGGGTACATATCGATAATGTAAGTAGCTGCGGTTTACGGAGCGGCAGATTAGGGGTTAATAATAATATGCAGGGGTCAGCGATAGCGGGGGCGGGAGATTAGGGGTTAATAAGTGTAAGGTTAGGGGTGTTTAGACTCGGGGTACATGTTAGAGTGTTAGGTGCAGACGTAGGAAGTGTTTCCCCATAGCAAACAATGGGGCTGCGTTAGGAGCTGAACGCGGCTTTTTTGTAGGTGTTAGGTTTTTTTTCAGCTCAAACAGCCCCATTGTTTCCTATGGGGGAATCGTGCATGAGCACGTTTTTGAGGCTGGCCGCGTCCGTAAGCAACTCTGGTATCGAGAGTTGCAGTGGCGTTAAATATGCTCTACGCTCCTTTTTTGGAGCCTAACACAGCCATTCTGTGGACTCTCAATACCAGAGTTATTTTAAAGGTGCGGCCAGAAAAAAGCCAGCGTTAGCTACGCGGGTCGTTACCGACAAAACTCTAAATCTAGCCGTTACATTGTAAAGCAGATAACTCCGAAACTCTTTGAGTCGAGGAGATAGCTACTAAAAACAGAACTTTCCAAGATAAAAGCTTAATATCTATGGAATGCAAAGGTTCAAACTGAACCCCTTGAAGAACTTTAAGAACTAAATTTAAACTCCATGGCGGAGCAACAGGTTTAAACACAGGCTTGATTCTAACTAAAGCCTGACAAAATGCCTGAACGTCTGGAACCTCAGCCAGACGTTTGTGCAAAAGAATAGACAGAGCAGAAATCTGTCCCTTTAAGGAACTAGCTGACAATCCCTTCTCCAATCCTTCTTGGAGAAAAGATAATATCCTAGGAATCCTGACCTTACTCCATGAGTAACCCTTGGATTCACACCAGTGAAGATATTTACACCATATCTTATGATAGATCTTCCTGGTGACAGGCTTTCGAGCCTGAATTAAGGTATCAATGACCGATTCGGAAAAACCACGCTTTGATAGAATCAAGCATTCAATCTCCAAGCAGTCAGACGTAGAGAAATTAGATTTGGATGTTTGAAGGGACCTTGAAGTAGAATGTCTTGTTTTAGCGGCAGAGTCCATGGTGGAAAAGATGACATGTCCGCCAGATCTGCATACCAAGTCCTGCGTGGCCACGCAGGGGCTATCAAGATCACCGAAGCTCTCTCCTGCTTGATCTTGGCAATCAGACGAGGGAGCAGAGGAAACGGTGGAAACACATAAGCCAGGCTGAAGGACAAGGGCGCTGCTAGAGCATCTATCAGCGCTGCCTTGGGATCCCTGGACCTGGACCCGTAACAAGGAAGCTTGTCGTACTGACGAGACACCATGAGATCCAGTTCTGGATTGCCCCATAGTTGAATCAACTGGGCAAATACCTCCGGATGGAGCTCCCACTCCCCCGGAAGAAAAGTCTGCCGACTTAGAAAATCCGCCTCCCAGTTCTCTACTCCTGGGATATGGATAGCTGAGAGATGGCAAGAGTGAACCTCTGCCCATAGAATTATCTTTGAAAACCTCCAACATTGCCAGGGGGCTCCTTGTTCCCCCCTGATGGTTGATATAGGCTACAGTCGTGATGTTGTCCAACTGAAATCTGATTAACCTGACCGCAGCTAGCTGAGGCCAAGCCTGAAGAGCATTGAATATCGCTCTTAGTTCCAGAATGTTTATCGGAAGGAGGGCCTCCTCCTGAGTCCACGAACCCTGAGGCTTCAGGGAGTTCCAGACTGCACCCCAGCCCAGAAGGCTGGCATCTGTCATTACTATAGTCCATTCTGGCCTGCGGAAACTCATTCCCTTGGACAGATGGACCCAAGATAGCCACCAGAGAAGAGAATCCCTGGTCTCTTGATCCAGATTTAGTAGAGGGGACAAATATGTGTAATCCCCATTCCACTGATTGAGCATGCAAAGTTGCAGTGGTCTGAGATGTAGGCGGGCAAACGGAACTATGTCCATTGCCGCTACCATTAATCCGATTACCTCCATACACTGAGCCACTGACGGATGGGAAGTGGAATAAAGAGCACGGCAGGAAGTTAGAAGTTTTGACAACCTGACCTCTGTCAGATAAATCTTCATTTCTACTGAGTCTATCAGAGTTCCTAGGAAGGAAACTCTTGTGAGAGGGGAGAGAAAACCTTCGTTCACCTTCCACCCGTGAGACCTCAGGAATGCCAGAACGATGTCCATATGGGACCTGGCGATTTGAAAAGTCGACGCCTGTATCAGGATGTCGTCTAGGTAAGGGGCCACTGCTATACCCCGCGGCCTTAGAACCGCCAGAAGGGACCCTAGAACCTTCGTAAAGATTATTGGTGCCGTGGCTAACCCGAAGGGAAGAGCCACAAACTGGTAATGCCTGTCTAGGGAGGCGAACCTGAGAAACTGATGATGATCCCTGTGTATCGGAATGTGTAGATAAGCATCCTTTAAATCCACGGTAGTCATATATTGACCCTCCTGGATCATAGGTAGGATGGTTCGAATAGTCTCCATCTTGAAGGATGGGACCCTCAGAAATTTGTTTAGGATATTGAGATCCAAGATTGGTCTGAAAGTTCCCTCTTTCTTGGGAACTATAAACAGATTTGAATAGAAGCCCTACCCCTGTTCCTCCTTTGGAACTGGGTGGATCACTCCCATAACTAGTAGGTCTTGAACGCAATGTAAGAATGCCTCTCTCTTTATCTGGTTTGCAGATAATTGTGAGAGATGAAATCTCCCCTTTGGAGATGAAGCTTTGAAATCCAGAAGATATCCCTGGGAAACAATCTCCAGAGCCCAGGGATCCAGGACATCTCTTCCCCAAGCCTGGGAGAAGAGAGAAAGTCTGCCCCCCACTTGATCCGGTCCCGGATCGGGGGCTACTCCTTCATGCTGTCTTAGAGGCAGCAGCAGGCTTTTTGGCCTGTTTCCCCTTATTCCAAGCCTGGTTAGGTCTCCAGACTGGCTTGGACTGGGCAAAATTTCCCTCTTGTTTTGTAGAAGAGGAAGATGAAGCTGCGCCACTCTTGAAGTTTCGAAAGGAACAAAAATTAGTCTGTTTGGTCCTTAACTTGTTGGACCTATCCTGGAGAAGGGCATGGCCTTTTCCTCCAGTAATATAAAAAATGATCTCCTTCAGTCCAGGCCCAAATAGGGTCTGCCCTTTGAAGGGGATATTGAGAAGTTTAGACTTTGAAGTGACATCAGCTGACCAGGATTTAAGCCATAGCGCCCTACGTGCCTGAATGGCAAAACCTGAATTTTTAGCCGTTAGCTTGGTTAAATGAAAAACGGCGTCAGAAATAAATGAATTGGCTAACTTAAGAGCTTTAAGCCTGTCAAGGATATCATCCAACGGGGTTTCTACCTGTAGAGCCTCCTCCAGAGACTCAAACCAGAAAGCCGCTGCAGCAGTGACTGGGGCAATGCATGCAAGAGCCTGGAGAATAAAACCTTGTTGTATAAAGATTTTCCTAAGGAAACTTTCTAATTTTTTATCCATAGGATCTAGGAAAGCACAACTGTCCTCAACAGGAATAGTTGTACGCTTAGCTAGGGTAGAGACTGCTCCCTCCACCTTAGGGACCGCCTGCCACGAGTCCCGTGTAGCGGCATCTATAGGAAACATCTTTTTAAAAGCAGGAGGGGGAGAGAACGGTACACCTGGTCTATCCCATTCCTTAGTAATAATTTCTGAAAACCTCTTAGGGATTGGAAAAACATCAGTGTAAACAGGCACTGCAAAGTATTTGTCCATTTTACACAATTTCTCTGGGACTACAATAGTGTCACAGTCATCCAGAGTCACTAAAACCTCCCTGAGCCACACGCGGAGGTGTTCAAGCTTAAATTTAAATGCTGTCATTTCAGAGTCAGACTGAAGTAACGCCTTCCCTGAATCAGAGAAGTCACCCACAGATAGAAGCTCTCCTGCTTCAACTTCTGCACATTGTGAGGGTATATCAGACATAGCTACTAAAGCGTCAGAAAGCTCTGTATTTGTTCTAGCCCCAGAGCTGTCTCGCTTTCCTTGTAACCCTGGCAGTTTGGACCATACCTCTGTGGGGGTATGATTCATGACTGCCGCCATGTCTTATAAGGTAAACGCATTGGACGCGCTAGATGTACTTGGCGTCCCTTGAGCGGGAGTTATAAGTTCTGACACGTGGGGAGAGCTAGATGGCATAACCTCCCTTTTGTCAGTCTCAGAAACCTCATGTGATAAATCTTTAAAAGCCATAATATGATCTTTATAACTTATAGAAAGGTCAGTGCATTTGGTACACATTCTAAGAGGGGGTTCCACAATGGCTTCTAAACATAATGAACAAGGAGTTTCCTGTATGTCAGACATGTTTAACAGACTAGTAATGAGACCAGCAAGCTTGGAAAACACTCTAATAAATGTGAAAAAAGCAATAATATAAAAATGGTACTGTGCCTTTAAGAGAAAAAAACTACCACATAAACTGCAAAACAGTGATAAAAAGTAGTAAACTTTACAAAATTTTACAGTGTGTATAAGGGACTAAAGCAGCATTGCACCCACTTGCAAATGGGTGATTAACACCTCAGGCCCAAAAACTAATTAGAAAAACATTAAAACGGCTAACAAACAGTCAAACACACTGCCACAGCTGTGCTGTGGGTCCTACCTGCCCTTAAAAATGATTTTTGCAGGAACAAAACCCTCTATAGAGGTCCTATAAGCCAGAGGAGTCCTTCAGGGAAGCTGGATGTCTCAGACTGAAAATCAACTGCACATTTAGAGCTTGAAAATAGGCCCCTCCCTACCATGCACTCAAAGTCAGAGGGCCTTAAAAAAGTACTCCTAGGAGTAATCTAACAAGCCATGTGGAAAACTAGGCCCCAAATAAAGATTTATCACCCTCAGAGAAAAAACTTTTTTATTTTTATAAATCATGCAAACGTTTTTACACTAAGTAATATAAGTATTAACATGAATATTACCCTTATTTGCAAGCATGATCCCCGTTGTTGTTAAATCACTGTATCAGGCTTACCTTAAATATACCAGGCACTGTCAGCATTTTCTAGACCTTATCATCTCTCTAGAAAAAAATATACTGAACATACCTCAAAGCAGGCAATCTGCAGACCGTCCCCCCAATTGAAGTTTTCTTTCCATACTCTTCAGTTATGTGTGAGAACAGCAATGGACCTTAGTTACAAACTGCTAAGATCATCAAAACCTCCAGGCAGAATTCTTCTTCCAATTTCTGCCTGAGAGTAAAAACAGTACAACGCCGGTACTGTTTAAAAATAACAACCTTTTGATTGACGGTAAAAACTACACTAAGTCACCACATCTCTCTTGATACTTCCTTTCTTGTCGAGAACTGCAAGAGAATGACTGGGGGTGGCAGTTAGAGGAGGAGCTATATAGACAGCTCTGCTGTGGGTGTCCTCTTGCAGCTTCCTGTTGGGAAGGAGAATATCCCACAAGTAATGGATGAACCCGTGGACTGGATACACCTTTACAAGAGAAAAAAATCCCAGAGTAGAGCTCCCTCTGTTTTAGAAATCTATAGCAACAGACCTCACCGTACCAAACACTCCATATCCAGACTCTATCTAAATCCTCCATAATGATAGCATGGGAAAAATATCTAAATATATCTTGGGAGGTAAAGGACTGGGAGCGATTATTTCAGTCTGCCGATAAAGGCCTACTGAGCATGGATCTGTAGGAAAAGACTATGAAGACACTCTTCAGATGGTATCTGACACCACTGGAGACACTTGTCCTCTCTCATTAGTCAACTAATAGATGAGGAGTTTAAACTAACGGTACAGCAGACTTTGCTTCACAACAGTTCACATATGACAGACAGCACACACCTGATGCACGTGATGGAGGGCTACTGCAAATGCCACTCTGTAATGAAGTAACAACTGAAGTCCACAGCACCAATAAATAGAAGGAAAAAGGTTTTGCAAGCTTTATAGCATTTATTTGTCCTTTACAGCTTCATACAGCATAGGCTCCCAGCAGCAAATGCAACGTTTCGGGCATTAACCCTTACTCATGCTAGTAGACTTTGCATCACGAGTACATTGACACTTACAACAAACATCTCAACACCTTTATTAGAATCCTTTGCACAGTCACTAGAACCTACTCTTTCGAAATACTGGAAAACAGGTACCCCTCCATGGTCAGAAATATACAACAAAGTAAAACACACTTATTACATGTACAAATCAGCGTCTAGGATACTAAACAATAGAGATCTAGTCAATAAGATTTGGTACTACTGGATTGGTTGGGGAGAGTTAATTAGCTGAACACCCCTAATATTTTTGCTCGGTTGTGCATCGCGGAATATTTTCTTGATGAATAAACAGTTTGTAATTGTTTTGTTATCACTGTCCCCATAAATGTTCCCTCCCCCCCACACACCTGTATTTTCTAGCATTATTCAACATTTGTTAACTTCATCCACATTTAGGACGATGGCTAGTAATGGTTATTGTACTGTATTGCATCATAGATACAGAGAAGTGTTGTCAGAACTATGGATCTTCGAGTTCCATGAACTTGAGATTTTGCACCTCTATGTACATGTTGTATGGGCATTTCTAGTTAAGAGATGGGAGGTGGCCAAGATTGGACATTTATGGCTGCGATATTGTTAGTATACTACCTCCCATCTTTAATATGTCTTCTTTTTCTTTTCTCTGCTCTGGAATTTGTTACACAAACTATGATGTATATGTATCATCAAATCTGTGAATAATTTAATAAAAATATTTAAACATAAATCCCTGAGTAGAGGAAAATACACATAAAGAACGGTCTGCCTTAGAAATCTATGGCTATTAACTCCTTTGAGAAATGGAGGTGGTATAAAAACAATTAGGGGTGCACAGCAACCACCAGCACTTCCCCACAATTGCAACTGACTAGTTTTATTTTGTAGCCAATGATATATATATATATATATATATATATATATATATATATATATATATATATATATATATATATCAGTGGCGTGCAGTGAGGTCAGACGCTGGTGAGGCACTAGATATGATACGACGGAGAAACACATGTACAGAGAGCCGCAAGTGCCCCCAACAGGGCAGGTTTAAATGATAGCTGAACCAGTGCACAGGTGACATAATCAGGTGATGGGTGAGAGCAAGTTAGTAACCACTGATCAGCTGATTACTTCACCTGTGCACTGATTCAGCTATAATGAAAACCTGGCCTGTTGGGGGTACTTGAGGACCATTGTTGAGAAACACTGCACTAAAGCACCAGCTCATCGGAAATATATTGATTACCTGGAAAATAAAGCACACATACTCTGCTCACATACACACTCACACAATTCTGTGGCACAGTGCCAGTTACTAAGCAATTAGAATGATACACAATCTCTTCTCTACTCACTACTGTATTGTAAAAATAGAAATAATTTACCATACAAGTTTTATACAAAGGACAAGTTATCAATACTGCCAACACAGCTGCTGCTGCAATATGGTGTTCAAGAAACGCACATGCACATCCCACTTAGGTATGCTCTTCAACAAAGGACACCAAAGGATACCAAAAGAATGAAGTACATAATAAAAGTTAAATAGAAAGTTTATTTATTTATTTTTTGTGTGCAATTTCTATCTGAATGATGTAATTATGACTTTCATGTTCCTTTCAAAAACTAATTTGATTTGCCGACATGGGGCCAGTAACAGTTGATGCTAATTCTCAAAATATAAATAACTAGAAAAGTCTATTAAAATAGCATGCTCTACCTCAATCATGAAAGTTTAATTTTAAATGTCTCCCTTTGACTATGTGTTTAACCAGTTACTTTACAGTGGCATTATTTCTAAAAACATTTAACTGCAATAATTACATATATTTTTAAATGACTCATTATCTCCTTTTTATTAATATAAACTTGTATAGAAGCAGCACATATTAAAAACACAATGCAACAGCTTTCAATTGATTTCTGAATTACAAGTTAACAGCAGTCTTTAAATAAATGGAAACACAGAGAAAAATAAAAATAGATACTGCATCCTCTGACTGAACAGACATAAAATATATGGAGTTTGTATCTAATTAAATAAAATAACCATGAAAAAGGGAGGCTTAGCAATATTCAATGTCAAAAACTTTAATTTAAATAATGTGGACACTGCACACTTAACTTCAAACTCTGGGTTTTAAATGATGGATTTAAATTTGAATTGACCCTTTGACTTCCCGTCAGTATTGGGTTATGCTCACTTACTGTCCCCCTGTTAATGAGCTGTATCTGAACACAACTTGTGAATCACAAGAGATGTAGAATACTACTTTACTCTTCTGCTTGGTGTCATCTGTTCTTAGGTTACCTCAGCTTCCAGTTGTGTCACATGACCCTGCTCACTGCATCCTCCTTCTGATTAATCTATATATCCTTCACTTTCTAGGAGGCATCAAGAGGGGTGCCTCCTATTAGTCCCAATTTTAGCTACTAATATATTAACAGAACACAGGTGGCGCTGCAGCACAGCTTTTCCTTTGACTCATGTACTGCAATGGAGAGAAGCGTTCCTGTTCCTGCCTCTCCATAGCATTACATGGGGGGGAAATATATATTTTTTACTTTTTTTTTTGTTTTAATTAAAATTTAATTAAGCTTTGACCACATATGGCAGGGTAGGCACTGCCTCCCCTGCCTCTTATGAGTGCACGTCCCTGATATATATATATATATATATATATATATATATATATTAATAAATAAAAAAATTAGTTTTTTTAGCACACCTTACAAAAAGTTTATATATACATCTTTGGGAGTGCTGCCAATATGACCCAGTAATTACACAAACAAAAAGGTATTGGCACACATCCATTCTCAAAAGCACAACATATTTTTTGAACTGCTGCAAAAAAATTGCCTGCAAACAACATCAAGAGACAACTATTCTTTTTAAATAAAATTGGGATCTTAGTCACACAATATGGCCATATTTTGCTTAGCAAGTCACCACTTACAAGGTGCCCCAATATAGACTGGTCCTAACACTACAGTCCTTTTGCCACAGAGGGCTGAATCATTCCTGCTTTTACTCTTCATAATAGAATGAGACTCAATATTCACAACTATTACACTGTCATGAGCACACCTGAGCTTGGTGTGTAATTACTGGGTCATACACCTGAGCTTGTTTGTGCAATTACTGGGTCACATTGGCAGCACTCTCAAAGATGTATATATAAACTTTTTGTAAGGTGTGCTAAAAAAACAAATTTTGTATTTGTATTTAAACATAATCAGGGAGACTGACCATCTCCCAAGCCTGGGAGTCTCATTCTATTATGAAGAATAAAAGCAAAAATGATTCAGCCCTCTGTGGCAAAAAGACTGTAGTGTTAGGACCAGTCTATATTGGGGCACCTTGTAAGTGGTGACTGGCTAAGCAAAATATGGCCATATTGTGTGACTAAGATCCCAATTTTATTTAACCCTTTTGTGACCGGGTTATTATGGGATTGGGTCTGGGGGGCGTCCCTATGATGCTAGGAACGCCTTCCAGACCGCGATCAAAGCCTGCAAGCGCAGTAGGCTTCAGGACAGCCATTGGCTATGACATTGTATTCCGCCATAAGGGCTTTAAAGCCCAGTGCTATTGTGACAGAATACAACGGCATAAAGGCGGGAAATGGTTAAAAAGAATAGTTGTCGGGGGGGCGGAGCCGGCCAGCGTCTGTGATGGCCGCATAATCTTTAGCTCCGGTTAAAGGAGCGCTTTCCGCGGCATCTTTAGGGGATAATCGGGCCACAGCAAACCTGGAAAAGGCCACCGAATACCTGGAGAGGTGCAGGGGCACCGAATGAGACGCCTATCTTGCCAATCTGTAGGGGCTGGCGACGGAACTTTAATCCGGAGGGCCGTAGGCCTGAATGCACACTAAGTAAAACTGAACAACCAACACGCACGCCATTGATGCAGGGGGTAAGACTGAAACACTCGATGTGCCAACATTTGCATATAAGTTTATTAGATACCCCCTGTGATGGTGATGCCAGCACACCTTAATGCTTGAGAAAAAGCCCTGCAGTTTATTTGTTTAGCAACAGAGCTTATTTAGGCCTTCCCGGACAGGAAACTATTAGCTGCTGGGGCAGAAACTTCCCATATCTTGCAACTATAGCCCTATAGAAACTAATATGAATGGCACACAGGAGTAAAATGCTGCTTACGACCTGACTTTCATTTTTAATCATGTAAATAGCCCCTATCACAAACCGCATCACAAACCGCATCAAACAGCTTAAAACGGCACAGATCTGCAAAGGTACAAAAAGCTTAACAGTGCACTACCCATCTCTCTACTAGTAGTATTCAAGCAGATCTGCTCAGATTGGCAACGTGTAGTGTGTAGTTTGTAGAGAAACTGTTCTACATCGCCTTAAAAGGGACATTTATTTTCTTTTTTCTACCCTGGCCTGTAATAACCTGGGTCACCACAACACCATCAGGTATCCAAGCTAGTTTACAGTTTAGAGACTGAAGCCCTTCTATCTACTACTACTGCTACTGCAAAGCCAGCAATGGCATCAAGACGCACACCTAAACCAGACAAAAACACCCTCCAATGCAAAAATGGATAATTTTTTTAAAGTTCTAGAATCCTCTATGTCAACTGCACCGGAATCGCCAGATAGTGAACAAGCCACTTCTGACGTAGACTCTCCAGCTCTCCTCACTAAAGCTGATATACAGAATTTGCCGACTAAAGCAGACTTTGCCTCCTTTTTCACCCAAGTAGGGAAAATCATTAAGGAAGGACTATCTGAGGTCAGGAAGGATCTCTCAGACCTGGGGGACAGAGTTATGCAGGCAGAGGAGGACTTGGAACAATTTACTAATACTACAGAACTTCAAAACCGAACTTTGCAAGTCCACGACAACATGATACAACAGCTTCAAAACCAAGTCGAAGACCTTGACAACAGAGGGAGACGACAGAATCTTAGAATAAGAGGCGTCTCTGAGAAAGTCGCGACATCCCAAATCCAACAACACCTGCAGCAGCAGTTTCAACACGTCTTGCAAGAGGACACAACAGTCATACCCTTAGATAGAGCCCACCAAGCTCTGCTCCTGAAACCACCAGAGGATAAGCCGCCGAGAGACATAATCCTGCGCTTTCAAAACTTCAAGGATAAGGAGAAAGTTATGACAGCCTCATGAAAAACACGCCAAATTCTGTTTGAAGGAGACTCAATACAAATATATGCTGATCTAAGCAATATTACACTTTCTAAGCGCAGAGAGGCGAGATACCTCACCACGCACTTGCAGGACTTAAAAATACCCTACAGATGGGGCTTCCCTTTCTGCATCAAAGTACTACACAACTCCCAAATTGTCACATATAGCCACCCAGATGACCCTCGAGCACTTCTGTAACAGCCTAAAGATCCCAACTCCATCTATACGCTCGACACAGCCTACCACAAGGTCAGGAGACGACCCGCCAGCACCGGAACCGAAACAACAGCACCGGAACCGAAACAACAGAGACTTGCCTGGACAAGAGTTTCAAGGAACGTCAATAAAGGAAACCAAAAATCAGCCCATCAGGAAGAAGGACCAACCTGAACCTGAAGTACATGAGCCAAGAGACTGGTTAACCTCACAATTGCCTATTATCCGGTATACCATTATGCCCGGATTCTAGAAGTACCTGGTAAAATGTGTAGAAAATGTTCTATATATATATATATATATATATATATATATATATATATATATATATATATATATATATATATATATATATATATATATATATACATGCAACTGTACTGCTACTTTAAAGTAAAATTATGCTAATAGACCAACCCCTACCCATCCCCTAATCAGGCCTCCCCACAAAAAACTTCAAATTCCAGATGGAAATGCTCCGTCATAGTAACCTCCTTTATTTACTATGACCCCCCCCTTCTTGCTTAAAATACTGTTTTAAGTATTGTTGTTTGTTAGATTCAAATGTTACTGGTTATACTGTTTTATTGCTAATGTATTATATGTTTAACTCATGTTTTTTACTCCTTCCAGCAGATTTTTATACTGGAAGAGATTGCTGTTCCCTATACTATTCTTCCTTTCCCTCCCACCCTTTCCTTGGCAGAGACGAAATTGAAAGGCACCAACAACAGGCTTTAAATCTCAGGTATTGTGGCATGCAGCCAATAAGCACTAGCATTGAGTTAACAGACACCCGCTCCAATATATATATAGTAACCTACAGACAGCCCAAACAACACTATACAACTGCGCTCATTCACATCATACATGACAGTCCCTGATATTTTATTAATTTCCCAAAATGTTAAAGGCCTAAATTCACCCACCAAAAGATCCATTGCCCTTAATTGGTTTCATAGACATAAAGGGGAGATTCTCTTCTTGCAGGAGACACATTTTTGTAAGCACGAGACACCAAAATGCTCCTCTAAACAATTTCCAATAGGATATTTTAATTCGGCCCCTGCTAAGCGAAATGGAGTAGGCATACTTTTTAAACACAATATCCCCTTCCAACTCACCCAGAAATATATAGACAATGAGGGACGATTTTTGATTCTTGTAGGCACACTCTACAACCGCCCAACCACACTTGCAACATATTATGCACCAAATACTGGCCAGGCCCGTTTTTTAAAAAAACTGCTCAGAACACTAATGGAAGTGACACAGGGCACGCTGATTCTTGCAGGAGACAGTAATGTGGCTATTGAACCACCACTAGATTGTTCCAACCATAAAAGCTCAGTACCCAAAAGCTCCCGAGGTGTCATTTCAAGGGCCCTGCGCAATGCAACGCTATTAGACACTTGCAGAACTCAACACCCTGCACAAAGAACATATACTTTTTATTCAAACCCCCAAAAATCATATTCCAGAATAGACCACATATTTATAGACCAGAGGAGCCTACCCCTAGCGAAACACTCGGATATCTTGCCAACCCCATGGTCTGACCACTCGATGGTAACACTGTCCCGACAAGCCTCTTTCTGATCCCCAATGGTGCCTAGACGAAACACTTCTACTGCAACCATTAATTAAGGATAAAATTATGCGCTCGCTAGGGGGGCGGAGCCGGCGCTTGGTGGAGATGGCCGCACTATAGGTGAGCTCCGAAGCTTCAACCCACAAAAATGAGCCATCACCTTGTAAACGTTCCTAGCGGGCTGGACGTTACATCTTTACTAAACCGGAATATGAGCTGACCGGGAAGAAGGCGTCAGAGACTTAAAAAGGGCCAGCCATCATCGCGGTATATTCACCACCATCCGGCAGCATAATATGAGTAATTGACTAAACAATCTGCTGAACCTAAGTTAAATGCCACCTACCGATATTACAGACAGCGACCCCTGAGTGATACTGAAACCACTAGCCCCAGAGTGAAAGACAGTAATCAAGCGCGAAGGCTAGTATACAGCAATGCCGGGCGCCATTTTAAAACAGTCACACACGCACTTGTAATCTCCCGGCGTTACCACTGTACTGATGCCCGAAGAATAAAAGCAGGAGATTGGCATATGACACAATAATCTGAAGCCCAGTTGCAATCAGGGCCATTTGAGATTAGTACATATTGACATTTACTCGAAGCAACAGGTATAGATATACGTTATACCGCATCATAAAAAAGAACTGGTCTGTTTGTTAAAGGGACAGCACAGAGTATAACACTATCTACGGACAATAATTCCCACAAATAGGCCTCACGAGGATGTTTTGATGTGGGACTTGTACTAATACACAGTGATATATACTGTCAGCTTGAAATCTAACTGGTGTTACTACAGTTCTGGGACCTGCAGTAAAGAAATGAAAAGAATGGGACTGCAGATCTAATAAGATGTTATAACAATGTCTCACATATTTCTGAATTAAATTATAGATATCTAGTTAAATCCATCTCACTCACTACAAGTGGCTATCAAGAAACACTGAATTTTTAAACAACAGCCCTGAGGGGCAAGGGGGCAGCTCACACCTGCATAGGGGACAATCTCTGCTCATCAACCAAAGGAGTTAAATAGGCTCCAAGACTCCCTTTTAATTAACCCGGGTGAAAACAGGAGAAAACTCTGCATCAATACCACATATACTATATAGACCCCTGATATAGAAAAGAAAGACATCATTCTCACAGGAGAGCAATATTGCTGAAATACCCTTGGAACATATAAAAAAAAATAAAAAATAAAAAATAAAAAAAATAAATGTCTCCAAGGAAAAGCTTGCAGAAAGGGAAGTCAGACAAAGTGGGGGGACCCACGAAACCAACAGTAGATGATTATTTTAAAGCTTCTCCTGCGCTAATGCCCAAAGATCCAACACAAATATCATTAGGATCACAACCCCCTTCTGGACCCTCAGGGTCAGACTCTGACGGTGAACCCGACATGGTATCAGTGCCAAAAGATGTGCTGTCATCAATCCCATCAAAAAAAGATTTCTCGGCTCTTATTGTCCAAGTGAGACAGTGCATCAAAGAAGAAATAGCAGATCTTCCTTAAGAAAGACCTCACTGAGATTGGGAATAGGGTGGAAGACCTAGAGGAGACCTCACAAGCACAATCTTCAGATCTATCCAGGTTGAACGACCAAATGGAACAACAAGACAAGACAATCACTCAATTAGAGGACAAGTTGGAAGATCTGGAGAACAGATCTAGAAGACATAACATAAGGATTCGAGGGATTCCTGAGGTTATAGAAACCTCCGATCTACAGGAATATCTACAGTCCCTGTTCTCAGCCTTAAGAAATACAACTGACAATCAAGATGTGGTAATAGATAGAGCTCATAGAGCTCTAAGACCTAAGCCCCCAGAGGCAGCACCCCCTAGAGACGTGATAGTGAGGATCAATAACTACCAGATAAAAGAAAACATTATGACAGCTGCAAGAGAGAAGCGACCGATTCAAAAAGAAGGCGTAACTTTACAGTTTTATGCCGACTTATCTACCAGAACTCTTGGCAGAAGGAAAGAACTTTCATCACTCACGAGACATCTACAAGACAGGAATATCACTTACAGATGGGGTCATCCATTTCATCTGGTGGCGATATGGAAGAACAGGAGAGCAGTATGCACAATGCCTTCAGAAATTGGAGACTTTTGTAAGAAGCTTGAAATCCCCCCACCCCCTGGAGACTTAGGGGTGGGTCAGGCCGCAACTGCACCACCTATGCACCGTTCTGCACCATTGCCACAACGTAGAGAATGGCAGATGGTCAAGGCCAAGAAAACAAATCAATCCTCTCTGAACTCTGGAGCCCAGATGGGCTGATAATGACTAACCAATGTACCTAATCTCAGTGGTAAGACAAGTGTTGAAATGTTAGAAGTTCAAATGTGAACTTGTATAGATGGGTTTGCTTTATAGTTTAATTGTTTAATGACCCTAGGTTGTGATATATTGCTTTAAAAAAAGGTAAATGGTAAGAAATAATTTAAAAAAAATACCTAGTGGGTTGATTAGATTCCACATGGAATTTAATAGTCATTCCTCCTATGAGTATTTTAAAAAAGTTAAAAGTTATATATGTTTAATTTATTAGGATTCAATATGTTAGATTAATTGTTATTATTGTTAGGCAGAGACAACTACATAGACAGGTGGACATTGAGGACATGAACATAGGGAGACGACAAAATAAAAGATGACAGATACACATATTCACATTATATCTCAAAATGTCAAAGGGTTTAATGGGCAATATAAGAGATCAATAGCTTTTAGAGATATGATACAAAAAAAAGGGGGAGATATTAGGCCTCCAAGAGACCCACTTTAAAAAGGGCTCAATTCCCAAAAACATTCATCGCAACTACACACAATCTTACCATAGTGTACACAATAGGAAAAAGATCAATGGAGTGAGCATTATGATTCATAACAATATACCGTTTAAACTGATAGAACAGACAAAAGATTCAGAAGGCAGATTTCTAGCGATAAGCGGCATGCTTTATAATCAAATTGTGACACTAGTGAACATTTACGCCCCCAATCACAAGCAGGCAGCCTTCTTTTCATCCTTAATCAAACAAGTACAAGACATTCATAAGGGGCAACTGATTGTTCTGGGAGATTTTAATTTACCTATATGTCCTAAATTGGATAGCACAAACCCAAATATACATATGACAAAACGCACCCTTAAATCCGTGTGGAATTTCATCAAAATATTCGGCCTACATGACCCATGGAGAATAGCAAACCCTGAAAAGAGAGATTACACTTTTTTCTCAAACCCCAATAAATCATACTCCAGAATTGATTTCATACTATTAGATCATATAATTTTGTCACACACACTAGATTCCAATATATCCCACACAGCATGGTCTGACCATTTGATGGTTAGATGCAGCATTAAATGGCCATCAGCCCCCATGAAAGACTTTATGTGGCGCCTAGACGATTCTCTTTTATTAGATCCATCCGTACAAACAACTATTGAACAAGAATTGAAAGACTTTTTTCATCATAACACACAGGGAGTGGAAACCCCAATGATAATTTGGGAATCCCATAAAAGCTATGTTAGGGGTGTTTTAATTAAACTGAGAGCTATAAAAAATAAGCATCTAAGGGAGGAATATCATCATATAGCTAAAGACCTTGAGCATCTAGATTATCTACATAAGCGCAACCCCTTAGATGACAATATATTACAACAGTTGAAATTCTATAGATCCAAAATGTCATCCCACTTACACTTGAAAGCACAAAGTATAGCATTTAAACTAAAACAAAAATATTACTTTAATGGTAATAAACCAGGGCGAATGCTCGCCAGATCTCTGAAGGCTAAAAGATCTAAAAATTTTATCCACTCAATAAATAACCCCACAGGAGATAAAGTTGAAGATACAAAACAGATAGGCGAAATATTTAAAAATTACTATCATAGGCTGTACAATATTTATCCCAATAGGCCGCGAAATGAACATAATATTGATTGTCAAAAGTATATGGAGAGTGTCCAGGTTCCCCAGCTCTCCGAGACAGATGGCGAGAAATTACAATCCCCAATTAGTGATAAAGAAGTGCTTGAAGCCATCAAATCACTGAAAAATGATAAAGCTCCAGGCCCAGATGGGTTTACAGGATCATATTATAAAATATTTGGGCACATTCTCACACCTCACATATTAAACACTTTCCACCAAATTGATAAAGGATGATTATTTCTGGATACAATGCTACAGGCCTACATAACTGTGCTGCCCAAGCCAGGTAAAAAACATGACACACCAGCCAACTTCCGACCAATATCCTTGTTGAATATTGATCTAAAGATTTTCGCTAAGATATTGGCCGCCAGAATTAATAATATACTACCGACGCTGATCTCCCCAGACCAGGTGGGTTTTGTGCCGCGGAGAGAGGCCAAGGATAACACGATCAAAATACTAAACATCATAGAATATATAAATAGATCTAAGACCCCCTCAGTGTTGCTTTCCACAGATGCCGAGAAAGCTTTTGATAGGTTAGATTGGACTTTTTTGGAAACATCTCTCCTCAAATTCAATTTCCCGACCTCCTTTATCAATAGAGTAATGGCATTATATTCTTTCCCAACAGCCCAAATTCGTATTAATGGTACATTATCTGAGCAATTTGAAATAAACAATGGAACAAGACAGGGATGCCCCCTTTCCCCACTTTTATTTATCCTCTCATTAGAGATATTAGCGAGTAAAATCAGACATAATGGGAACATAAAAGGCATAGTCATCAATCAAAAAGAATATAAATTATCTATGTTTGCCGATGACGTGCTACTCTCTTTAGCTACTCCACTGAGGTCTCTCTCCGCGGTACAACATGAACTTGAAGCCTATGGCGAAGTCTCCAATTTTTCAGTAAACGCAAGTAAATCAGAGCTCCTACCTATCCACATGGCAGACGAAGATATATCACAATGTAAAAAACAATATATATACACGGTTCAATCAACCTCTATTAAATATCTAGGAGTACACTTGACGAGTAATACAGCATCCACGCGTACAGTCAATTATAGTAAACTTGTAAATAGCATATCTAATCAGGCTTCATCATGGCTTTCAAAAACTTCCTCATGGATAGGGCGAATTAATTCAGTGAAGATGATGCTCTTACCGAAAAAAATCCTATACATAATGCAGACTCTTCCACTCTCACACACTCATTTGTACATACATAAACTTCAAAAAATATTTTATGACTTTATATGGAAAAAACGCCCACCTCGGGTCAATAAATCAACAATGTATGCCCCTAGGGAGATGGGAGGACTGGAGGTACCCAATTTATTACTATACCACAAAGCAATATCTTTACAAAGGATAATAGAATGGTGCAGGAACGACCCAGATAATCCCAAACACTGGATACAAATTGAACATGATCTTATAGGGGTCAACCAACTAGGTGGAGCTTGTTGGACACCCAGACTCATACCAAAAATAATAGAAAAGGCCACATCTACAGTCCTATCCACAATGATAGATTGGAAGGATATATGTGATAAAATTAAAGGCATATCTAGTTCCTATTCCCCTCTGACCCCCATTTTGGCAAACCCAGAATTCAAACTAGGTTTAGAATATAATAGAGGTTCAGCGCGAGACTTAAAGGGATGTATCACTATAGCACTAATCACAAACCAAGGGAAAATGAAACCTAGAAATGAATTAGAAAGCGTGGGTAACGGGTTTTTCGGGAACTGGCTACACCACCATCAAGTGAATCATTACATATATACACATAGAAACAGAACTAATCTGACAAGACAGTTGACACCTTTTGAACAGCTCTGCAGTTGCTCAAATCCACAAAGAAGACTTATATCCATTACATATAGACTCCTAATTGCAGCCACATCACCCAAACCGCATAACTTTGTAAAGGGATGGGAAGGGGAACTACTTGGGCGACAAGAATCTAAGACATGGGATAGGTTTTATAGGAATATAGCCTTTTCAGCACACACCACGAGCGCCTTGGAGACAAACTATAAGGTACTGGCTAGATGGTATATGACACCAAGTAGAACAAAATATCTGTTCCCGACAGCTAATGATAGATGCTGGAGGTGTTTCAGAGAATCGGGGACCATGAGCCACATATGGTGGACATGTACTGAGGTAAACACATATTGGAAACAGGTGATAACAGACATAAATACAGCACTATCGAGCAACATTACGCCTGCTCCATCAGTATGTCTATTCAATGACCTTCTAGACATAAACTGTATAATTAAAAGAAGCCTAGGTCACATCATGCTAAATACTGCCAAACAGTTAATAGCCTCACACTGGAAACTAACTAACTTACCTACAGTAGACATGTGGAGGGGGAAAGTCCAGGAAGCCTTATCACTAGAAAGATATTTTTATTTTAAATCAAATAGACTAACCTTTTACAATGACATGACATTCTTCTGGGACACATACAAGGGGTCAGTAAGAGGACAATAGAATAATATCTATAAAGAGTGCTGTGGACTCAAATTACACAAAATAATTGAATGAAGGTTTGAGATGTTATATGAGTTATAGTAATGGAGTTCAATGAGCTAACGAGCACCTATGTTAAGTTGTAATCTATGAAATAAAGTTTATACACCCTATGCATTAATACATGTTTACCACCTGAGGATCAAAGATCCACATTGTTAATGTAAACCTTAGTCAGGAAATCTCTGCGATTTAGTTTATTAAGTAATTATATTTTATTTTTATTTGGGTACTATTTTTGTTTGTTTTATATTCAGTATTATGTTATTGATATTATCATATCTTAGTCCTGCTGTATAAGGTCTTACAGCCTCATGGAATGTTCTCTCAGCTGACTTCAAAGAGACTTTTGGATTTTAATTTGTGTATGGAGTCCAAACTGAGAATAATCAGGGCAAATATGGACATTCATAATACACGAAACTGTATAATTAATACATAATATCTAGTGCCCACTGTTTGTTTGTTTGTTTGAACATGTTGTATATTTGGAAAATTCCAATAAAGATTAAAAAAAAAAAAAAAAAAATTACGCGCTCGCTCAAAGACTATTTCCTACACAATGCAATCCCAGATACATCCCCCGCCTTAGACTGGGAAGCGCACAAAGCGGTAATTAGAGGGGAATTTCTGAAACAGAAATCTATAATGAGGAAAAATTATAATGAAAGATACTCTATGCTATTACAACAGCTCCAAGAGATAGAAACACTACATATGCAAACCCCAAATAATGAACAACACATAACTCAATTAACTAAGACTAGACGTGAATTGAACGACTTACTCAACAAGGAGGCGCAGAGAAAAGCGATCTATCTAAACAAACTCTATTTTGTAGAAGGTAACAAGGCAGGCCCCCTACTGGCTAGAGCCCTTAAAGATCGCACCAATAACCAATTCATCCGTAAACTGTCACAGCCAACCACACCAGGGGAACACACCCACAACAGTAGAACAATCGCAAATATTTTTAGAGCTTATTACCACACCCTCTATAATATCCCTGCAACTTCACATTCCTCAGACTGCGAGGCGATAGATTCCTACATCCATAGTGCCAATGTTCCAACTCTACCTGACCATATTTCGGAACAAATGAAAGATCCCATATCCCTGCAAGAGGTTATTGCAGCCATAAATAGTGCACCATTGTGCAAAAGCCCTGGCCCGGATGGCCTCTCGGCCTCGTACTATAAACAGTTCCAATCTATTTTGGCCCCTCACCTCCCTAAACTTTTTAACTCCCTCGATAAAGATGGACTCCTCTCCCCTAACCTCCTAGAAGCGCACATCTCGGTAATCCCTAAATCTGGAAAATCCCCCACAGAACCAAGTAACTATCGCCCGATATCCCTACTAAATGGGGATATAAAAATATATGCCAAGATACTAGCAAGCCGTATCAGCAAAATACTCCCAACCTTAGTGCATATAGACCAGGCCGGCTTCGTTCCGCTCAGGGAGGCCAGGGACAATACAATTCGAGTTCTCCATTTAATGGAGTATGCAAAAGCAAAACAGATCCCCGCAGTCCTGGCCTCCACTGATGCGGAAAAGGCCTTTGATAGACTGAATTGGCCTTTTCTGCGTAGCACACTACAACATTTTGGCTTTGGGGAACTAATGATCAAACAAATTTTCCACCTATACAATGGTCCCTCAGCAAGAGTCAGCGCAAATGGGGTACTCTCACAAAGTTTTAATATCAACAACGGGACTAGACAGGGTTGCCCGCTATCGCCCATTCTTTTTGTCCTCACGATGGAGATCCTAGCTTGCCACATTAGGAAAAACCCAGATATACACGGTATTAACATCGGCCCAGACTCCCACAAACTAGCCATGTTTGCGGACGACGTGTTAGTCACCCTAACTCTACCTGACATATCACTGCCCAACCTGACCCAGGAATTTAACAATTTCAGTAAATTTTCGCATTTTCCACAATAAAATATTTCAAGTCGGAACTCCTAAATATCTCCATGACGGCTAACAACTTCACGGATTTCATACCATCATGCCCATTCAAAATTCAAAATTCACATTTAAAATATCTAGGCATAGTATTATCTTCTAACCTTACACGATGGTTTGCTCTAAATTACAAGCCCCTCCTGCACTCTATACAACATTCTCTATCCTCCTGGAGGGAAAAACCCTTGTCATGGTGGGGCAGGATACAATCAATCAAAATGACAATACTCCCCAAAATTTTGTATATATTGCAGGCAATGCCGGTTACACTTCCTAAGACATTTATACAACAAATGCAGAAGACCATAAATACCTTTGTGTGGGGAAGATCTCGCCCAAGAATAGCTCGGGGAACAATGTATAGATCCCTCCAAAATGGAGGACTAGGTCTACCAGAGATAAGCTTATACTACCACGCGTCTGTACTGCAGAGAATTTTAGATTGGCATTGCAGAAAAGACTCTAAAGCGTGGGTAATGATTGACTCTCAACTGCTTAGGTCCCCTAACCCAGGTCCTCTTTGCTGGCTTCCTAAAACTAGGTGCACCCCGCCTGCCATTCATCCGCACTTTATCGTCATATATTTAATACATGGGATCACTTAATTAAAACTACACCGGCCCTGTCCACCCTTGTTTCCCCGCTTACTCCAATTTTCCCTAACATAGAACTGATGGGGGGCTACAAAACCAGGAAAAAAGACACACCAATTACTGAACTACTGGACTCTGTTCCCGTGGCACTGCTGATTACACAAGGCAAACTCAAAACTAGGGAGGAACTTACACCAATTCTATTTGGCTCCTTCACCCCTTGGCTAAAATACGCACAATTACGACACTTTATCCAGACAACTTCCAATAAAGAAGACCTTCTTAGATTGCCAACACCATTTGAGCAAACTTGCTTAACAGGGAAAACTGCCAGAGGTACATTATCATTAGCTAAAGGTATGCTCCAAAATGCACAATCCCCCCTACTCCCCTCATACGTAGCTAAGTGGCATGGAGAATTGGGTACAATAATGGATACTAAACAATGGATACAAATATACCAAAACACACGCACCTCCTCTACCTCACCTAAAGTGATTGAACTCAACTATAAAGTCCTTATGCGCTGGTATTTCACACCAGCGAGATTAAACAACATTTACCCTGCCTCTTCCCTATCATGTTGGAGAGGATGCCACGAAAGAGGCACCACAATACATATGTGGTGGTCATGCCCCAAACTACACTCATACTGGAGGGGAATTGAGACCATATTGGGGAAACTAGCGGAAATAGACTTCTCTCTAAATCCAAGATTAATCCTATTAAACGAAACCCCCCCACTCCAATGCAAAATTAGAAAGACACTAATACGTATAGGAGGGCTACCAAAATGGTACATGGTCTAAAAAATAAAACTTACCAGGATAGGCTCAATAACCTAAATATGTATAGCTTAGAGGAGAGAAGGGAAAGAGGTGATATGATAGCAACTTTCAAGTACATTAAAGGGTTTAGTAAAACTGAGGCTGTGGGTATTTTACATAAAAACATAATTTATGTAAGAACTTACCTGATAAATTAATTTCTTTCATATTAGCAAGAGTCCATGAGCTAGTGACGTATGGGATATACATTCCTACCAGGAGGGGCAAAGTTTCCCAAACCTTAAAATGCCTATAAATACACCCCTCACCACACCCACAATTCAGTTTAACGAATAGCCAAGAAGTGGGGTGATAAGAAAAAAGTGCGAAAGCATATAAAATAAGGAATTGGAATAATTGTGCTTTATACAAAAAAATCAAAACCACCACAAAAAAGGGCGGGCCTCATGGACTCTTGCTAATATGAAAGAAATGAATTTATCAGGTAAGTTCTTACATAAATTATGTTTTCTTTCATGTAATTAGCAAGAGTCCATGAGCTAGTGACGTATGGGATAATGATTACCCAAGATGTGGATCTTTCCACACAAGAGTCACTAGAGAGGGAGGGATAAAATAAAGACAGCCAATTCCTGCTGAAAATAATCCACACCCAGAATAAAATTTTAATGAAAAAACATAAGCAGAAGATTCAAACTGAAACCACTGCCTGAAGTACGTTTCTACCAAAAACTGCTTCAGAAGAAGAAAACACATCAAAATGGTAGAATTGAATGAAAAAGTATGCAAAGAGGACCAAGTTGCTGTTTTGCAAATCTGATCAACCGAAGCTTCATTCTTAAACGCCCAGGAAGTAGAAACTGACCTAGTAGAATGAGCTGTAATCCTTTGAGGCGGAGTGTTACCCGACTCAACATAGGCATGATGAAATAAAGATTTCAACCAAGATGCCAAAGAAATGGCAGAAGCTTTCTGGTCTTTTCTAGAACCGGAAAAGATGACAAATAGACTAGAAGTCTTTCGGAAAGACTTAGTAGCTTCAACATAATATTACAAAGCTCTAACAGCATCCAAAGAATGCAATGATTTCTCCTTAGAATTCATAGGATTAGGACATAATGAAGGAACCACAATTTCTCTACTAATGTTGTTAGAATTCACAACCTTAGGTAAAAAATTCAAAAGAAGTTCGCAGCACCGCCTTATCCTGATGCAAAATCAGAAAAGGAGACTCACAAAAAAGAGTAGATAATTCAGAGACTCTTCTGGCAGAAGAGATGGCCAAAAGAAACAAAACTTTCCAAGAAAGTAATATAACGACCAAAGAATGCATGGGTTCAAAAGGAGGAGCTTGAAGAGCCCCCAGAACCAAATTCAAACTCCAAGGAGGAGAAATTGACTCAATGACAAGTTTTATACGAACCAAAGGTTGTACAAAACAATGAATATCAGGAAGATTAGCAATCCTACTGTGAAAAAGAACAGAAAGAGCAGAGATTTGTCTTTCAAGAAACTTGCGGACAAACCTTTATCTAAACCATCCTGAAGAAATATAAGTCTTCCAGACTCTATAATATATCTCTCTAGATACAGATTTACGAGCCTGTCACATAGTATCAATCACAGAGTCAGAGAAACCTCTTTGACCAAGAATCAAGCGTTCAAACTCCACACCTTAAAATTAAGGTTTTGAGATCCTGATGGAAAAAAGAACCTTGAGACAGAAAGACTGGTCTTAACGGAAGAGTCCACAGCTGGCAAGAGGCCATCTGTACAAGATCCGCATACCAAAACCTGTGAGGCCATGCTGGAGCTACCAGCAGGACAAACGAGCATTCCTTTAGAATATTGGAGAATACCCTTGGAAGAAGAACTAGAGGCGGAAAGATATAGGCAGGATGACACTTGTAAGGAAGAGATAATGCATCCACTGCCTCCGCCCGAGGATCCCGGGATCCGGACAGATACCAGGGAAGTTTCTTGTTTAGATGAGAAGCCATCAGATCTATTTCTGGGAGTTCCCACATTTGAACAATCTGAGGAAATACCTCTGGGTGAAGACCATTTGCCCAGGTGCAACGTTTGGCGACTGAGATAATCCGCTTTCCAATTGTCCATACCTGGGATATGAACCGCAGAGATTAGACAGGAGCTGGATTCCGCCCAAACCAAAATTCGAGATACTTCTTTCATAGCCAGAGGACTGTGAGTCCCTCCTTGATGATTGATGTATGCCACAGTTGTGACATTGTCTATCTGAAAACAAATGAACAACTCTCTCTTCAGAAGAGGCCAAGACTGAAGAGCTCTGAAAATTGCACGGAGTTCCAAAATATTGATCGGAAATCTCACCTCCTGAGATTCCCAAACCCCTTGTGCCGTCAGATACCCCCACACAGCTCCCCAACCTGTAAGACTTGCATCTGTTGAGATTATAGTCCAGGTCGGAAGAACAAAGAAGCCCCCTGAACTAAACGATGGTGATCTGTCCACCATGTCAGAGAGTGTCGTATAATCGGTTTAAAGATATTAATTGAGATATCTTTGAGTAATCCCTGCACCATTGGTTCAGCATACAGAGCTGAAGAGGTCGCATGTGAAAACGAGCAAAGGAGATCGCATCTGATGCGGCAGTCCTAAGACCTAAAATTTCCATGCATAAGGCTACCAAAGGGAATGATTGTGACTGAAGGTTTTGACAAGCTGATATCAATGTTAAACTTCTCTTGTCTGACAAGGACAGAGTCATAGACACTGAATCTATCTAGAAACCTAAAAAGGTTACTCTTGTCTGAGGAGTCAATGAACTGATTGGTAAATTGATCCTCCAACCATGAACTTGAAGAAACAACACAAGTCGATTCGTATGAGATTCTTCGAAAATGAGAAGACTGAGCAAGTACCCAGATATCGTCCAATAAGGAAATACCAAAACCCTGTTCTCTGATTACAGAAAGAAGGGCACCGAGAACCTTTGAAAAAAATTCTTGGAACTGAGGCTAGGCCAAACGGTAGAGCCACAAAACTGGTAATGCTTGTCTAAAAAGAGAATCTCAGACACTAAAAGTGATCTGGATGAATCGGAATATGCAGATACACATCCTGTAAATCTATTGTAGACATATAATGCCCTTGCTAAACAAAAGGCAGGATAGTCCTACAGTAACCATCTTGAATGTTGGTATCCTTACATAACGATTCAATATTGATAGATCCGGAACTGGTCTGAAGGAATTGACCTTCTTTGGTACAATGAAGAGATAAAATAAAACCCCAGCCCCTGTTCCAGAACTGGAACTGGCATAATTACTCCAGCCAACTCTAGATCTGAAACACATTTCAGAAATGCTGAGCCTTTGCTGTGTTAACTGGGACACGGGAAAGAAAAAAATCTCTTAGCAGGAGGCCTTAACTGAAGCCAATTCTGTACCTTTCTGAAACAATGTTCTGAAACCAGAAATTGAGAACGGAATTGATCCAAATTTCTTTGAAGAAAACGTAATCTGCCCCATACCAGCTGAGCTGGAATAAGGTCCGCACCTTCATGGGTACTTAGGAGCTGGCTATAGGTTTTCTATAAGGCTTGGATATATTCCAAACTGGAAATAGTTTCCAAACTGATACCGCTCCTGAGGATGAAGGATCAGGCTTTTGTTCCTTATTGTGAGGAAAGGAACAAAAATGATTATTAGACCTAAATTTACCTTAGATTTTTTATCCTTTGGTAAAAAAGTTCCCTTCCTTCCAGAAACAGTTGAGATAATAATTTATTACCCTGGAAAGAAAGGGAAAGCAAAGTTGACTTAGAAGACATATCAGCATTCCAAGTTTAATCCATAAAGCTTTTCTAGCTAAAATAGCTAGAGACATATACCTGACATCAACTCTAATGATATCAAAAGATGGTATCACCAATAAAATTATTAGCATGTTATAGAATAATAATAATGCTATAAAATTATGATCTGTTACTTGTTGCGCTAAAGCTTCTAACCAAAAAGTTGAAGCTGCAGCAACATCCGCTAAAAATATAGCAGGTCTAAGAAGATTACCTGAACATAAGTAAGCTTTTCTTAGAAAGGATTCAATTTTCCTATCTAAAGGATCCTTAAATTAAGTACTATCTGCCGTAGGAATAGTAGCACATATAGCAGGAGTAGAGACAACCCCATAACCTTAGGGATTTTGTCCCAAAAAACTCTAATCTGTCAGATGGCACAGGATATAATTGCTTAAACGTTTAGAAGGAGTAAAAGAATTACCCAAATTATTCCATTCCCTGGAAATTACTTCAGAAATAGCATCAGGGAGATTAAACACTTCTGGAATAACTACAGGAGATTTAAAAACCTTTTTTAAACGTTTAGATTTAGTATCAAGAGGACCAGAATCCTCTATTTCTAATGCAATTAATACTTCTTTAAATAAAGAACGAATAAATTCCATCTTGAACAAATACAAAGATTTATCAGCATCAACCTCTGAGACAGAAACCTCTGAACCAGAAGAACCATTATCAGTATCAGAATGATGATGTTCATTTAAAAATTCATCTGAAAAAAGAGAAGTTTTAAAAGACTTTTATGTAAACTAGAAGGAGAAATAACAGACATAGCCTTCTTAATGGATTTAAAAAAAAAAATCTCTTATGTTTATCAGGAACACTCTGAAAATTAGATGTTGACGGAACAGCAACAGGTAATGTAACAGTACTAAAGGAAATTTTATCTGCATTAATATGTTTGTCATGACATGCAATACAAACAACAGCTGGAGAAACAGATACCAAAAATTATAGCAGATACACTTAGCTTGGTAGCTCCAGCACTAGACCACGATTTTCCTGTAGTATCTTCTGACTCAGATGCAACGTGAGACATCTTGCAATATGTAAGAGAAAAAACAACATATAAAGCAAAATTGATCAAATTCCTTAAATGACAGTTTCAGGAATGGGAAAAAATGCCAAAGAACAAGCTTCTAGCAACCAGAAGCAATGAAAAAATAAGACTTAAATAATGTGGAGACAAAAGCGACGCCCTTATTTTTTAGCGCCAAATAAGACGCCCACATTATTTGGCGCCTAAATGCTTTTGGCGCCAAAAATGACGCCACATCGGAAAGCCGACATTTTTGGCGCAAAATAACGTCAAAAAATGACGCAACTTCCGGCGACACGTATGACGCCGGAAAAGGAAAAGAATTTTTGCGCCAAAAAAGTCCGCGCCAAGAATGACGCAATAAAATGAAGCATTTTCAGCCCCCGCGAGCCTAACAGCCCACAGGGAAAAAAGAGTCAAATTTTTGAAGGTAAGAAAAAATGATTAATTCAAATGCATTATCCCAAATATGAAACTGACTGTCTGAAAAATAAGGAAAGTTGAACATTCTGAGTCAAGGCAAATAAATGTTTGTTTATAAAGTTCTAAATATATGTATTCAAAGTGCCCAACCATAGCTTAGAGTGTCACAAAAAATAAGATTTACTTACCCCAAGGACACTCATCTACATGTTTGTAGAAAGCCAAACCAGTACTGAAACGAGAATCAGCAGAGGTAATGGTATATATAAGAGTATATCGTCGATCTGAAAAGGGAGGTAAGAGATGAATCTCTACGACCGATAACAGAGAACCTATGAAATAGACCCCGTAGAAGGAGATCACTGCATTCAAATAGGCAATACTCTCCTCACATCCCTCTGACATTCACTGCACGCTGAGAGGAAAACCGGGCTCCAACTTGCTGCGGAGCGCATATCAACGTAGAATCTAGCACAAACTTACTTCACCACCTCCATCGGAGGCAAAGTTTGTAAAACTGAATTGTGGGTGTGGTGAGGGGTGTATTTATAGGCATTTTAAGGTTTGGGAAACTTTGCCCCTCCTGGTAGGAATGTATATCCCATACGTCACTAGCTCATGGACTCTTGCTAATTACATGAAAGAAATGGAAAATTCAAGAACAAGGGGTCATGAGCTCAAGCTAAAGGGTAGTAGATTTAGGAGTAATTTGAGGAAGCACTTCTTTACAGAAAGAGTGATTGATTTATGGAATAAACTTGCTCAAGAGGTAGTAGCAACAAACACTGTGGGGGACTTTAAAAATGCATGGGACAAGCATAAGGCTATCCTACAAACTAGATAAGTTTATACTGTTAGGTAAGGTCGGGCAGACTTGCTGGGCCTATGGCTCTTATCTGCCGTCAATATCTATGTTTCTATGTAAAGGACTCAATTGCGCTAAAACACTGATTGCCCTACACTGGAAGTCCCCCTCAATACCAACACAATACAACTGGTTAGAAAGCACTGACAAAATGCTGAAGAATATGGCTACTTTAAAAGAGGCAAATCTGCATTTTTTGCGGATGTCAGATTCTACTGGGATTCTATCACGCAAAAAGACCCCCACACAATAAGTACAATAATAGAGTAGGTAGGACATGAATACATCACTGAATATACTCCGCCTTAACGTGCTAGGGGTTGTAGACGTGGCCATAACCTAACTGCATATTTTCTTTTCAATCAGGAACGTCTCTGCCAATCACCCCCCCCCTCCTGTCCCCCTCCCTTCTCCCCCCTGTTGTGTTTTTTATTTCCATTTCTTTTTTATATTGCTCTATAGTTTAGTTGAGGAATGATTTCAGGATTTGAGATATGAGGTGATAGTCCATTGAAATCGCTACACATCCACTATAATATATGGACAGGTCTAAGACCAATATCCGCATAAAACAAATATGGACAATAAAAGACTTTGATAAGGTCTGCAGCAGCAGAAAAGTTATAATATTCAGAAGCACACAAAGCTAGAAATGTGAAACTAATAGTCAGTGTAGTGGAATGTAACCTATATATGTAGATCTTCATGAGATTGTTCGCTCAGACTACAGTCCTGTGATTTCTTTTGTTGAATTGTTTGAAAACTAATAAAAAATTATTCTTTAAAAAAAAAAAAAAAAAAAGAATAGTTGTCTCTTGATGTTGTTTGCAGGCAATTTTTTTAAAGCAGTTCAAAAAATATGTTGTGCTTTTGAAAATGGATGTGCGCCAATACCTTTTTGTTTGTATGTGTGTATATATATATATATATATATATATATATATATATATATATATATATATTACTTTATTATGAAGGGATTACGAATATTAGAGAATGAATGTGCTAGTTGGCTGAATTCCTCCTGGTAATGTAGGCATGCATAAAAACATCAGTTTGTGCAAATCTAAATGAGGGAAACCACGTAAAATGAATTTAATAAAGTGGACGGCTTGTTGCACGGACCCTGCGGGCCCTGTTATCATTACAGTAAGCCTCAGTGATAATCACTGGTAACAATGTGGCCTTTGTTCCGATCAGAGGAGGCTGAGCAGTTTGATGTTCAGATCGGGGTTACAAAAAACATAATTTATGTAAGAACTTACCTGATAAATTCATTTCTTTCATGTTAGCAAGAGTCCATGAGCTAGTGACGTATGGGATATACATTCCTACCAGGAGGGGCAAAGTTTCCCAAGCCTTAAAATGCCTATAAATACACCCCTCACCACACCCACAATTCAGTTTAACGAATAGCCAAGAAGTGGGGTGATAAGAAAGGAGCGAAAGCATCAAAAATAAGGAATTGGAATAATTGTGCTTTATACAAAAAATCATAACCACCACAAAAAGGGTGGGCCTGATGGACTCTTGCTAATATGAAAGAAATTAATTTATCAGGTAAGTTCTTACATAAATTATGTTTTCTTTCATGTAATTAGCAAGAGTCCATGAGCTAGTGACGTATGGGATAGCAGATACCCAAGATGTGGAACTTCCACGCAAGAGTCACTAGAGAGGGAGGGATAAAATAAAGACAGCCAATTCCGCTGAAAAATTAATCCACAACCCAAATCAAAAAGTTTCAATTTTTATAATGAAAAAAACTGAAATTATAAGCAGAAGAATCAAACTGAAACAGCTGCCTGAAGTACTATTCTACCAAAAACTGCTTCTGAAGAAGAGAAAACATCAAAATGGTAGAATTGAGTAAAAGTATGCAAAGAAGACCAAGTCGTTGCTTTGCAAATCTGATCAACAGAAGCTTCATTCTTAAAAGCCCAGGAAGTAGAAACTGACCTAGTAGAATGAGCTGTAATCATCTGAGGCGGGGATTAACCCGACTCCAAATAAGCATGATGAATCAAAAGCTTTAACCAAGATGCCAAAGAAATGGCAGAAGCCTTCTGACCTTTCCTAAAACCAGAAAATATAACAAATAGACTAGAAGTCTTTCTGAAATCTGAGTAGCTTCAACATAATATTTCAAAACTCTTACCACATCCAAGAATGTAAGAATCTTTCCAAAGAATTCTTAGGATTAGGACACAAGGAAGGGACAATAATTCCTCTACTAATGTTGTTAGAATTCACAACTTAGGTAAAAATTGAAATGAAGACAGCAAAACCACCTTATCCTGATGAAAAATCAGAAAAAGGAGACTCACAAGAAAGAGCAGATAATTCAAAAACTGTTCTAGCTGAAGAGATGTCTAAAAGAAACAATACTTTCCATGAAAGTAATTTAATGTCCAAAGAAAGCATATACTCAAACGGAAGAGCCTGTAAAGCCCTCAGAACCAAATTAAGACTCCAAGGAGGAGAAATTGGCTTAATGACAGGCTTGATACGAACCAAAGCCTGAACAAAACAATGAATAACAGAAAGATTAGCAAATTTTTCTGTGAAAACAGCACAGAAAAAGCAGAGATTTGTCATTTCAAGGCACTTGCAGACAAAAACCCTTATCCAAACCATCCTGAAGAAACTATAAAATCCTAGGAATTCTAAAAGAATGCCAAGAGAATTTATGAGAAGAGCATCAAGAGATGTAAATCTTCCAAACTCGATAATAAATCTTATTAGACACAGATTTACGAGCCTGCAACATAGTATTAATCACTGAGTCAGAGAAACTTCTATGACTAAGTACTAAGCGTTAAATTTCCATACCATCAAATTAATAATTTGAGTTCCTAATGGAAAAAACGAATGTTAAGATATAAGGTCTGGCCTTAATGGAAGTTACCAAGATTGAACTGGACATCCGAACAAGAACCATATACCAAAACCTGTGTGGCCATGTTGGAGCCACCAGAAACACAAAAAATTGTTCCCTGATGATTTTGAAAATCACTCTAAAAAGAAGAACCAGAGGCGAAAAAATATAGGCAGATTGATAACTCCAAGGAAGTGTCAATGCATACACTGCTTCCGCCTGAGGATCCCCGGACCTGAATAGGCCCCTGGGAAGTTCCTTGTTTAGATGAGATGCCATCAAATCTATTTCTGGAAGCCCTCACATCTGAACAATTTGAAAAAACATATCTGGGTAAAGAGACCATTCTCCCGGATGTAAAGCTTGATTGACAGAGATAATCCGCTTCCCAATTGTCTATACCTGGGAAATGAACTGCAGAAATTAGACAGGAGCTGGATTTAGCCCAAGCAAGTATCCGAGATACTTCTTCACAGCCTAAGGACTGAGAGTCCTACCCTGATGATTGACATACGCCACAGTTGTGACATTGTCTGTCTGAAAAACAATAAACGTCTCTTTCTTCAAAAAGAAGCCAAAACTGAAGAACTCTGAGAAATGCACGGAGTTCCAAAATATCGAATGGTAATCTCGCCTCCTGAGATTTCCAAACCCCTTGTGCTGACAGAGATCCCCAGACAGCCTCCCAACCTAAAAGACTCGCATCTGTAATGATCATGGTCCAGGTTGAATGAACCGAAGAGACTCGAAGAACTATATGATGGTGATCTAACCACCAAATCAAAGATAGTTGAACATTGGGATTCAAAGATATAAAAAGTGATATCCTAGAATCCCTGCACCATTAATTCAGCATATAAAACTGGAAAGGTTTCCTATGAAAATGAGCAAAGGGAATCAAATCCAATGCTGCAGCCATGAGACCTAAAACTTCCATGCATATAGCAACTGAAGGAAATAATAGAGACTGAAGGTTCCGACAAACGGAACCCAATAAAATTGTCACTTGTCTGTTAGAGACAAAGACATTGACACAATCTATCTGGAAACCTAAAAAAAGGTGACCCTTGTCTGAGGAATCGAGGAGCTTTGATAAAAAGATCCTCTAACCATGTCTTGAAGAAACAACAAAAGTTGAATCGTATTAGATTCTGCAGAACGAAAATACTGAGCCAGTACCACGAGACCGTCCAAATAAGAAAACACTGAGAACCTTGAAAAGATTCTTAGAGCTGTCGCTAGACCAGAAGGAAAAGCAACAAATTGATAATGCTTGTCAAAAAAAGAGAATCTCAGAAAATGAAAATAATCTGAATGAAAACAGAAAATGAAGATATGCATCTATTGTATGTATTGTAAACAAATAATGCCCTCACTGACCAAAAGTTAGAATAGACCATATACACACCATTCTAAAAGATGGTACACTTATGACAATTCAAAAAGATTTTCTATCTTTGGGACAATGAATAGTTTTGAATAAAACCCCCAAACCCTGTTCCTAAAATGGAACTGGTATAAATACCCCAGAAAACTCCAGGTCTGAGCAGCGCCTTGAGCCCCAACGGGTGACCAGCCACGCTTCACAAGTACCCAATACATACAGGTCTGAAACACACTTCAGGAAAGTGTGAGCCTTACTGGAATAGCTGGAATATGATAGAGAAAAAAAGACTTCTCACAGGCGGTTTTACTCTGAATCCTATTCTGTACCCAAATCTAAGAAGTTTGGACCGAATTGAACCAAACTATTTTTTAAAAAAAAAAAAAGTCTTAACCTGCCCCTTACAAGCTAAGATGGAATAAGAACCACACCTACATGCAAATTTGGGGAGCTGACTTTGATCTTTTAAATTGAATGAAGAAAACTTCCAATTATAAACATGTTACTTGGGGAAGAATTAGGATTCCGTTCTTTAGTAAGAACAAAAACTAATATAAGTTTAAGATTTAGTCTTAGAACTCAATCTTGAATCCCAGAGTAACAGTTGAAGAATTGAATCCAATTGTGAACCAAATAATTGATTACCTTGGAAAAAAAAGAAATATGGAATTTAAAAATCAAATTAGCATTCCAAGATTGAAGTCACAAAGTTCTTCTAGCAAAAATAGCTAAAGACATAGATTAAACCTCATTTGCGAAAATATAAAAATAATGATGACACAAATGAGATTATTAGCATGTTGATCAACTTAACAATACTAAACAAATCATAATCCGATACTTGTTGCACTAAGTATCCAACCAGAAAGTTGAAGCAGTTGCAACATCAGCCAAATAAATTACAGGTCTAAGAAAAGTACCTGAAAATAAATAATTTTCCTTAAATAAGATACAAGTTTCCCATCTGAAGGAAAAAAATAAATACTATTTGTTATAAGAATAGTAGTATGTTTAGCAAGAGTAGAGATAGCCCCATTAACTTGGGGGATCTTTCCTCAGAACTTAAAACTAACTGCCGGCAAAGGATACAATTTAAAAACCTTGAAGAAGGAATAAAAGTAATTCCCGGCCTATTCCATTCCCTAGTATCAGGAACTGGAAAAAAACCTCTGAAGAAACCACAGAAGGTTAATAAGCAGAATATAAATGTTAGCTAGTCTTAAAATGAAAAGAACTAGTTACTTCAATATCCAAAATAATCAACACCTTTTCAACAAAGAACTATTTAAAAATAAAAAAACAGAATTTATGCTTACCTGATAAATTACTTTCTCCAACGGTGTGTCCGGTCCACGGCGTAATCCATTACTTGTGGGGAATGTTCTCCCCCACAGGGAAAGGCAAGGAGAGCACACAGCAAGAGCTGTCCATATAGCTCCCCCTCTGGCTCCGCCCCCCAGTCATTCGACCGACGGTTAGGAGAAAAAGGAGAAACTATAGGGTGCCGTGGTGACTGTAGTGTATAAAGAAAAAAAATTTCAACCTGATTAAAAAAACCAGGGCGGGCCGTGGACCAGACACACCGTTGGAGAAAGTAATTTATCAGGTAAGCATAAATTCTGTTTTCTCCAACATTGGTGTGTCCGGTCCACGGCGTCATCCATTACTTGTGAGAACCAATACCAAAGCTTTAGGACACGGATGAAGGGAGGGAGCAAATCAGGTTACCTAAACAGAAGGCACCACGGCTTGCAAAACCTTTCTCCCAAAAACAGCCTCCGAAGAAGCAAAAATATCAAATTTGTAGAATTTGGCAAAAGTGTGCAGAGAAGACCAAGTCGCTGCCTTACATATCTGGTCAACAGAAGCCTCGTTCTTATAGGCCCATGTGGAAGCCACAGCCCTAGTAGAGTGAGCTGTGATACAGTCAGGAGGCTGCCGTCCGGCAGTCTCATAAGCCAAGCGGATAATGCTTTTCAGCCAGAAAGAGAGAGAGGTAGCAGTAGCTTTTTGACCTCTCCTCTTACCAGAGTAAACGACAAACAAGGATGAGGTTTGTCTAAAATCTTTTGTTGCTTCTAAATAGAACTTTAAAGCACGAACAACATCTAAATTGTGTAATAAACGTTCCTTCTTTGAAACTGGATTCGGACACAAAGAAGGAACAACTATTTCCTGGTTGATGTTCTCGTTGGAAACAACTTTTGGAAGAAAACCAGGCTTAGTATGCAAAACAACCTTATCTGAATGGAACACCAGATAGGGTGGATCACACTGCAAAGCAGATAATTCAGAAACTCTTCTAGCAGAAGAAATAGCAACCAAAAACAGAACTTTCCAAGATAGTAACTTAATATCTATGGAATGTAAAGGTTCAAACGGAACCCCTTGAAGAACTGAAAGAACTAAATTTAGACTCCAAGGAGGAGTCATGGGTCTGTAAACAGGCTTGATTCTAACCAAAGCCTGAACAAAAGCTTGTACATCTGGCAAAGCTGCCAGGCGTTTGTGCAACAAGACGGATAATGCAGAAATCTGTCCTTTTAGAGAACTAGCTGACAATCCTTTATTCAAACCTTCTTGGAGAAAGGAGAGAATCTTTGGAATTCTAATCTTACTCCAGGAGAATCCTTTGGATTCACACCAACAGATATATTTTTTCCATATTTTATGGTAAATCCTTCTAGTCACAGGTTTTCTGGCTTGGACCAGAGTATCTATCACAGAATTTGAAAACCCACGCTTGGATAAAATCAAGCGTTCAATTTCCAAGCAGTCAGCTGCAGAGAAACTAGATTGGGATGTTCGAATGGACCTTGTACTAGAAGGTCCTGTCTCAAAGGTAGCTTCCATGGTGGAGCCGATGACATATTCACCAGGTCTGCATACCAAGTCCTGCGTGGCCATGCAGGAGCTATCAGAATCACTGAGGCCTTCTCCTGTTTGATCCTGGCTATGAGCCTGGGGAGGAGAGGAAACGGTGGAAACACATATGCTAGGTTGAACGACCAAGGCGCCACTAATGCATCCACTAGAGTCGCCTTGGGATCCCTGGATCTGGACCCGTAGCAAGGAATCTTGAAGTTCTGACGGGACGCCATTAGATCCATGTCTGGAATGCCCCATAATTGGGTTAACTGAGCAAAGACCTCCGGATGGAGTTCCCACTCCCCCGGATGGAAAGTCTGACGACTCAAATAGTCCGCCTCCCAGTTGTCTACTCCTGGGATGTGAATAGCAGATAGATGGCAGGAGTGATTCTCTGCCCATTGGATTATCTTGGTTACTTCCTTCATCGCTAGGGAACTCTTTGTTCCCCCCTGATGATTGATGTACGCAACAGTCGTTATGTTGTCCGACTGAAATCTTATGAACCTGGCTTCCGCTAGCTGAGGCCAAGCCAGGAGCGCATTGAATATAGCTCTTAGTTCCAAAATGTTTATCGGGAGAAGCGACTCTTCCCGCGACCATAGGCCCTGAGCTTTCAGAGAGTCCCAGACCGCGCCCCACCCCAAGAGGCTGGCGTCGGTCGTGACGATGACCCACTCCGGTCTGCGGAAACTCATTCCCTGAGACAGGTGATCCTGGGTCAACCACCAGAGAAGTGAGTCCCTGGTTACCTGGTCTACTTGAATTTGGGGAGACAAGTCTGTATAGTCCCCATTCCACTGATTGAGCATGCAGAGCTGTAATGGTCTTAGATGAATTCGAGCAAAAGGAACCACATCCATTGCTGCGACCATTAGTCCTATTACTTCCATGCATTGAGCTATGGAGGGTTGAGGAATAGAGTGAAGAACTCGACAAGCTTTTAGAAGCTTTGTCTTTCTGACGTCTGTGAGAAAGATCTTCATTTCCACAGAATCTATTATTGTTCCCAGAAAAGGAACCCTTGTGGACGGTGACAGTGAACTTTTTTCTATGTTCACTTTCCACCCGTGAGATCTGAGAAAAGCCAACACAATGTCTGTATGAGCCCTCGCTTTGGAAAGAGACGACGCTTGGATTAGGATGTCGTCTAGATAAGGTGCTACAGCGATGCCCCTCGGTCTTAGGACCGCTAGAAGGGACCCTAGCACCTTTGTGAAAATTCTGGGAGCGGTGGCTAAACCGAATGGAAGAGCCACAAACTGGTAATGTTTGTCCAGAAAGGCGAACCTCAGGAACTGATGATGAGATTTGTGGATTGGGATATGCAGATACGCATCCTTCAGATCCACGGTAGTCAAAAATTGACCCTGCTGGATTGTTGGTAAGATTGTCCGAATAGTTTCCATCTTGAAGGATGGAACTCTGAGGAACTTGTTTAATATCTTTAAATCCAGAATTGGCCTGAAAGTTCCCTCTTTTTTGGGAACCACAAACAGGTTTGAGTAAAACCCTAGACCTTGTTCCCCGGAGGGGACTGGGTTTATCACTCCCATCTTTGATAGGTCTCTTACACAATGTAAGAATGCCTGTTTCTTTATCTGGTCTGAAGACAAGCGAGACAGGTGGAACCTTCTCTTTGGAGGAAGTCCCTTGAATTCTAACAGGTATCCCTTGGAAACTATCTCTAGTGCCCAGGGATCCAGAACATCTCTTGCCCAAGCCTGAGCGAAGAGAGATAGTCTGCCCCCTACCAGATCCGGTCCCGGATCGGGGGCTACCCCTTCATGCTGTCTTGGTAGCAGCAGCAGGTTTCTTGGTTTGTTTACCCTTGTTCCAGCCTTGCATGGGCTTCCAAGCGGGTTTGGGCTGGGCCGCGTTACCTTCTTGTCTAGCGGCAGTGGAGTTATTAGCCGGTCCGTTCCTGAAATTGCGAAAGGAACGAAAATTAGACTTGTTCTTAGCCTTAAAAGGCCTATCCTGTGGGAGGACATGGCCCTTACCCCCAGTGATGTCTGAAATAATTTCCTTCAATTCCGGCCCAAAAAGGGTCTTACCCTTGAAAGGAATATTCAGTAACTTAGTCTTGGACGACACGTCTGCCGACCAGGATTTTAGCCAAAGCGCCCTCCGCGCTGCTATAGCAAAACCTGAGTTTTTCGCCGCCAATTTCGTTATTTGAAAGGCGGCATCCAATATAAAGGAATTAGCTAACTTTAATGCGTGAATTCTGTCCATGACTTCTTCATAGGAAGTCTCTTTCTGGAGCGACCTTTCTAGTTTTTCGAACCAAAAGGACGCCGCTGAAGTGACAGTAATAACACACGTAGCTGGTTGAAGGATGAACCCTTGCTGAACAAAAATCTTTTTAAGCAATCCTTCCAATTTTTTATCCATAGGATCTTTGAAAGCGCAGCTGTCCTCTATAGGAATAGTTGTGCGCTTCGCTAGTGTTGAAACAGCTCCCTCAACCTTCGGGACCGTTTGCCATGCGTCCCTTCTAGGGTCTACTATGGGAAACATTTTCTTAAATATAGGAGGTGGGGCAAAGGGTACACCTGGCTTCTCCCACTCCTTTTCCACTATGTTCGCTACCCTCTTAGGTATTGGAACAGCGTCGTCGTGCACTGGGACCTCTAAAAATTTGTCCAATTTGCACAACTTCTCTGGTACTACCATGGAATCACAGTCATCCAGAGTAGCTAATACCTCCTTAAGCAAAGCGCGGAGATGTTCTAGCTTAAACTTAAATGCCACTAGATCAGGTTCTGCCTGTTGAGAAATTTTTCCTGAGTCTGAAATTTCACCCTCAGACAGCCCTTCCCTCACAGCCAATTCCGATTGATGTGAGGGTAAAATAGATAAGGCATCGTCAGCGTCTGATTGTTCATCCTTTTTATCTGTATTTAAAACTGAACAATCACGCTTTCTCTGAAAAACTGGCAGTTTGGATAAAAGATTTGCTATAGAATTATCCACTACTGCTGATAATTGTTGCATAGAAATAAGCACTGGCGCGCTAGGTGTCGCCTGCGCGGGCAAAGCTGGTGTAGACACAGAAGGAGAGGATGTAGAGCTATCCCCACTACCTTCATTAGATAAATCATCTTGGGCAACATTATGAAAAATAACAGAGCTGTCCTGATTTTGTTTGGACGCTATGGCGCAATTATCACAAACACTCGAAGGGGGAACCACATTTGTCTCTATACACACAGAACATAGGTTATCTGATGGAACAGACATGTTAAACAGATTTAGGCAGGCAAACAATGCAATAAAAACGATTTTAAACAAAAACGTTACTGTCTCTTTAAATAATAAAATGACACATTTATTTCTGAATGTTCAAAAAACTATGAAGGAAATATCCGATTTTTCTGAAATTTGGACCCCAGTGTCTTAATGCTTAGAAAGTATTGCACAGCAAATATGGAGACTCTTAAAACAAGCAAACTGGAGCTAATTGTTGGATTTAACCATTTTTACACACCACAATCCCAGCTACAGCCTTGCTGCAGCTTTTTACCTTCCTTAGGGGTCACCATTCACAGAAAAAAGCCTTTTGGAGTCACTTTCTGAACCACAGGACCCTCTCACATGAATCTGCATGCACTGCCTTGAAATTCAACTGCACAGCTGAAGTGCCAAAATGAGGCTTCCTCCCTCAGCACACTAGAGTGAAGGGGCCTTCCTGACTAGATTTAGATGTCTAAAACAAGCCAGATCAATAAAAAACGTTCCCAAGTGTATGTGAGCTTATAAAATATTTCAAATGGTATAATATTGTAATAAAAAAACAATCGATTTAGCCCCTAACAGTGTCTACCAGCATAAAAAACAAAAAGGGGAAGCCTGTTATCTTTTTTGCTGAGGTGAAAGAAAAATGGCTTACCGTTTTCCCTGAGGGGAAAAATGACTGTCATCTAGCATTAGCCTGTGTTGTTAGAAGGAGACTAGTCATACCTGAAGCAGATGAGTCTGCAAACTGTTACCCCCAACTGAAGTTCTCTTGTTTCAACAGTCCTGCGTGGTAACAGTAATGGATTTTAGTTACTTGTGCTAAAATCATAGCCCTCTTAAACAGAAATCTTCATCACTTTTCTGTTATAGAGTAAATAGTACAAGCCAGCACTATTTTAAAATAACAAACTCTTGATAGAAGAATAAAAAACTACAACTAACACCACAAACTCCTTGCCATCCCCGTGGTAGATGCTACTTGTTCAGAGCGGCAAGGAGAATGACTGGGGGGCGGAGCCAGAGGGGGAGCTATACGGACAGCTCTTGCTGTGTGCTCTCCTTGCCTTTCCCTGTGGGGGAGAACATTTCCCACAAGTAATGGATGACGCCGTGGACCGGACACACCAATGTTGGAGAAAGTAGATTTGTTAGTGTCAATATCTGATGAAGAATATTCTGAATGAGAAAAAACACCATCAGAGAAGGATAATTCAGTATGTTATTGGTCATTTGAAACTTCATCAACTAAATGAGAAGTTTGAAAAAGACCTAAACATTTTATTAAAAGGCGGTATGTCAGACAAAGCCTTTAGAATAGAATCAGAAAAATATTCTTATAAATTCCTAAGTATATCTTGTACATTAGATGTAAAAAGAATAGCAATAGATAATGCATAAATACTAATGGACTCTGCATGTAAAAGTTTATCATGATAACTTATTACAAACCATAGCTAAAGATAAACATTCATAACATTAAAATGAACTTAGCTTTGGTAGGACTGATATCAGTCATCCGGAATCCAAGAGTATTTTCTGATACAGGAACAGTTTTTGGAATATCTTGCAATATGTAATAGAAAAAACAACATATAAAGCAAAATTATCAAATTCCTTAAATGACAGTTTCAGGAATGGGAAAAAATGCAAACAGAACAGGCTTCTAGAAACCAGAAGCAACTAAAAAATTAGACTTAAATAATGTTAAAAAATTTGGTGCCAAGAATGATGCCCACATATTTTTTGGCGCCAAAAACGTCTGCAACAAACACGAGAGCCAAAAATGACGCAACTACGATGCCGGAAAACATAATTTATGTAAGAACTTACCTGATAAAAGCATCAACAAAGGAAATTTGGAAATAATTGTGCTTTATACAAAAAAAATCATAACCACCATAAAAAGGGTGGGCCTCATGGACTCTTGCCAATATGAAAGAAATGAATTTAAGTTCTTACATAAATTATGTTTTCTTTCATGTAATTAGCAAGAGTCCATGAGCTAGTGACATATGGGATATCAATACCCAAGATGTGGAGTCTACCACTCAAGAGTCACTAGAGAGGGAGGGAATAAAATAAAAACAGCCATATTCCGCTGAAAAAAAAATCCACAACCCAAAAAATAAGTTATTTTCACTTTGAAAGAAAAAAAAAACTTAAATCAAAAGCAGAAGAATCAAACTGAAACAGCTGCCTGAAGAACTTTTCTACCAAAAACTGCTTCCGAAGAAGCAAAATGGTAGAATTTAGTAAATGTATGCAAAGAGGACCAAGTCGCTGCTTTGCAAATCTGATCAACTGAAGCTTCATTCTTAAAAGCCCATGAAATGGAGACTGATCTAGTAGAATGAGCTGTAATTCTCTGAGGCGGGGTTTGACCCGATTCCAAATAAGCTTGATGAATCAAAAGTTTCAACCAAGAAGCCAAGGAAATAGCAGAAGCTTTCTGACCTTTCCTAGGACCAGAAAATAAAACAAATAAACTGGAAGTCTTCCTGAAATTTTTAGTAGCTTCCACATAATATTTCAAAGCTCTTACCACATCCAAAGAATGTAAGGATCTCTCCAAAGAATTCTTAGGATTAGGACACAAGGAAGGAACAACAATTTCTCTATTAATGTTGTTAGAATTCACAACCTTAGGTAAAAATTGAAAAGAAGTCCGCAAATCTGCCTTATCCTGATGAAAAATCAGAAAAGGAGACTCACAAGAAAGAGCAGATAGCTCAGAAACTCTTCTAGCAGAAGAAATAGCCAAAAGGAACAACACTTTCCAGGAAAGTAGTTTAATGTCCAAAGAATGCATAGGCTCAAATGGAGGAGCCTGTAAAGCCTTCAGAACCAAATTAAGACTCCAAGGAGGAGAAATTGATTTAATGACAGGCTTAATACGAACTAAAGCCTGTACAAAACAGTGAATATCAGGAAGAATAGCAATCTTTCTGTGAAATAAAACAGAAAGAGCGGAGATTTGTCCTTTTAAGGAACTTGCAGACAAACCCTTATCCAAACCATCCTGAAGAAACTGTAAAATTCTAGGAATTCTAAAAGAATGGCAGGAGAATTTATGAGAAGAACACCACGAAATGTAAGTCTTCCAAACTCTATAATAAATCTTTCTAGAAACAGATTTACGAGCTTGTAACATAGTATTAATCACTGAGTCAGAGAAACCTCTATGACTTAGAACTAAGCGTTCAATTTCCACACCTTCAAATTTAATGATTTGAGATCCTGATGGAAAAACGGACCTTGAGATAGTAGGTCTGGCCGTAACGGAAGTGGCCAAGGCGGGCAACTGGACATCCGAACCAGATCCGCATACCAAAACCTGTGTGGCCATGCTGGAGCCACCAGCAACACAAAAGACTGTTCCATGATGATTTTGGAGATCACTCTTGGAAGGAGAACTAGAGGCGGAAAGATGTAAGCAGGTTGATAACACCAAGGAAGTGTCAGCGCATCCACTGCTTCCTCCTGAACATCCCTGGACCTGGACAGGTATCTGGGAAGTTTCTTGTTTAGATGAGAGGCCATGAGATCTATCTCTGGAAGCCCCCACATCTGAACAATCTGAGAAAACACATCTGGATGGAGAGACCACTCCCCTGGATGTAAAGTCTGGCGGCTGAGATAATCCGCCTCCCAATTGTCTACGCCTGGGATATGCACCGCAGATATTAGACAGGAGCTGGATTCCGCCCAGGCAAGTATCCAAGATACTTCTTTCATAGCTTGGGGACTGTGAGTCCCACCCTGATGATTGACATAAGCCACAGTTGTGATATTGTCTGTCTGAAAACAAATGAACGGTTCTCTCTTTAGTAGAGGCCAGAACTGAAGAGCCCTGAGAATTGCAGGGAGTTCTAAAATATTTATTGGTAATCTCGCCTCTTGAGATTTCCAAACCCCTTGTGCTGTCAGAGATCCCCAAACAGCTCCCCAACCTGAAATACTCGCATCCGTTGTGATCACAGTCCAGGTTGGGCGAACAAAAGAAGCCCCTTGAACCAAACAATGGTGATCTATCCACCATGTCAGAGAGTGTCGTACATTGGGATTCAAGGATATTAATTGTGATATCTTTGTATAATCCCTGCACCATTGATTCAGCATACAAAGCTGTAGAGGTCTCATGTGAAAACGAGCAAAGGGGATTGCGTCCGATGCTGCAGTCATGAGACCTAAAACTTCCATGCACATAGCCACTGAAGGGAATGACTGAGACTGAAGGTGCCGGCAGGCTGCAACCAACTTTAAACGTTTCTTGTCTGTTAGAGACAGAGTCATGGACACTGAATCTATCTGGAAGCCTAAAAAGGTGACCCTTGTCTGAGGAATCAAGAAACTTTTTGGTAAATTGATCCTCCAACCATGTTTCCGAAGAAACAACACTAGTTGATTCGTGTGAGATTCTGCAGTATGTAAAGACTGAGCTAGTACCAAGATATCGTCCAAATAAGGAAACACCGCAATACCCTGTTCTCTGATTACAGATAGTAGGGCACCCAGAACCTTTGAAAAGATTCTTGGAGCTGTTGCTAGGCCAAATGGAAGAGCAACAAATTGGTAGTGCTTGTCTAGAAAAGAGAATCTCAGAAACTGAAAGTGTTCTGGATGAATCGGAATATGAAGGTATGCATCCTGCAAGTCTATTGTGGACATATAATGTCCTTGCTGAACAAAAGGCAGAATAGTCCTTATAGTCACCATCTTGACAGTTGGTACTCTTACATAATGATTCAAAATTTTCAGATCCAGAACTGGTCTGAACAAATTTTCTTTCTTTGGTACAATGAATAGGTTTGAATAAAACCCCAAACCTTGTTCCTGAAGAGGAACTGGCATGATTACCCCTGAAGACTTCAGGTCTGAAACACACTTCAGAAAAGCCTGAGCTTTTACTGGATTTACAGGAATGCGTGAGAGAAAAAATATTCTCACAGGAGGTCTTACTTTGAATCCTATTCGATACCCTTGAGAGACAATGCTCTGAATCCAATGATTTTGGACAGATTTTATCCAACAATCCTTGAAAAACCTTAATCTGCCCCCTACCAGCTAAGCTGGAATGAGGGCCGCACCTTTATGCGGACTTAGGGGCAGACTTTGGTTTCCTAAATGGCTTGGATTTATTCCAATTTGAGGAAGGCTTCCAACTGGAAGCAGATTCCTTGGGAGGAGGATTGAGTTTTTGTTCCTTATTCTGACGAAAGGAACGAAAACGGTGAGAAGCCTTAGATTTACCCTTAGGTTTTTTATCCTGAGGCAAAAAAACTCCTTTTCCTCCAGTGATAGTTGAAATAATAGATCCAACTGAGAACCAAATAAATTATTACCTTGGAAAGAAAGAGATAGTAATCTAGATTTAGATGTCATATCAGCATTCCAAGATTTAAGCCATAAAGCTCTTCTAGCTAATACAGCTAAAGACATGGATCTAACATCAATTTTGATTATATCAAAAATTGCATCACAAATAAAATGATTAGCATGTTGCAGTACGCAAACAATGCTAGATATGTCAAAATCCAATTCATGTTGCGCTAAAGTTTCCAACCAGAAAGTTGATGCAGCCGCAACATCACCCAAAGAAATAGCAGGTCTGAGAAGATGACCTGAATATAAATAGGCTTTCCTTAGATAAGATTCAAGTTTCCTATCTAAAGGATCCCTAAAAGAAGTGCTATCTTCCATAGGAATAGTGGTACATTTAGCAAGAGTAGAAATAGCCCCATCAACTTTGGGGACCTTTTCCCAAAACTCTATAGATTTTGCTGGTAAAGGATACAATCTCTTAAACCTTGAAGAAGGAATAAAGGAAGTACCTGGCTTATTCCATTCCCTAGAAATCATATCAGAAATAGCCTCAGGAATGGGAAAAACACCTGGGGAAACCACAGGAGGTTTAAAAACAGTATTTAAACGTTTATTAGACTGAACGTCAATAGGACTGGTTACCTCAATATCCAAAGTAATTAACACTTCTTTTAATAAAGAACGCATATACTCTATTTTAAATAAATAAGTAGATTTGTCAGTGTCAATATCTGAGGAAGGATCTTCTGTTTCAGATAGATCCTCATCAGAAGAGGATGAATTATTATGTTGTTGGTCATTTGAAATTTCATCAGCTAAATGAGAAGTTTTAAAAGACCTTTTACGTTTATTAGAAGGTGGAAATGCAGACAAAGCCTTCATAATAGAATCAGAAACAAATTCTTTAAAATTTACAGGTATATCATGCACATTCGAAGTTGAAGGAACTGCAACTGGCAATGTACTATTACTGATAGAAACACTATCTGCATGTAAACGTTTATCATGACAACTATTACAAATGACATCCGGTGGAATAATTTCTACAATTTTACAACAAATGCACTTAGCTTTTGTAGAACCCATGTCAGGCAGCAATGTTCCAGCAGAAACTTCAGAGGCAGGATCAGATTGGACATCTTGCTCAATGTAAGAGAAAAAACAACATATAAAGCAAAATTATCTATTTCCTTAAATGACAGTTTGATGAATGGTAAAAAATGCAAAAGCATAGACCTCTTGATAGAAAAGAAAGCAGGAGGCAAACAACAATGGGGTATTGAAATAATGAAGAAAAATTGGCGCCAAGTATGACGCACAACGTAACGTAAACGTTTTTGGTGCCAAAAATGACCGGAAATGACACACTTGCGTCACTAATGACGCTGCCGTGTGAAAGGTCTCGACGTCACGTATGACACCGGAAATGACGAAGTTGCATCAAAAACGTAATTTCCTGCGCCAAAAATGACGTAATAAAGTCTAACATTTGACGCACCCGCGGGCCTAATACCCGCAAATGCAAAAAGTAGTCAAATTGAAAAAGACTAAACCCCAGGTAAGAAATAAATTTCTTAAAGTGTTTATATTCCCAAATATGAAACTGACAGTCTGCAGAAGGAAATACATGAACCTGACTCATGGCAAATATAAGTACAATACATATATTTAGAACGTTATATAATTTGCATAAAGTGCCAAACCATAGCTGAGAGTGTCTTAAGTAAATGAAAACATACTTACCAAAAGACACCCATCCACCTATAGCAGATAGCCAAACCAGTACTAAAACAGTTCTTAGTAGAGGTAATGGTAAATTTGAGAGTATATCGTCGATCTGAAAAGGGAGGTAGGATATGATAAAGACCCCGTTAGAGAAATCATCGTATTCAATAGGTGATACTCCCTTCACGTCCCTCTGACATTCGCTGTACTCTGAGAGGAATCGGGCTTCAACAATGCTGAGAAGCGCATATCAACATAGAAATCTTAGCACAAACTTACTTCACCACCTCCATAGGAGGCAAAGTTTGTAAAACTGAATTGTGGGTGTGGTGAGGGGTGTATTTATAGGCATTTTGAGGTTTGGGAAACGTTGACCCTCCTGGTAGGATTGTATATCCCATATGTCACTAGCTCATGGACTCTTGCCAATTACATGAAAGAAATGACGTCATTGACGTCAGACAAACGTCAATCTCGCGCCAAAAAAGTCTCGCGCCAAAAATGACGCAATAAATTCTAGCATTTTTGCACCCGCGAGCCTAACAGCCAGCAATATAAAGGAAAAAAGTCAATTGAAAATCTAGGTAAGAAAAATATTTAATTCATATGCATTTTCCCAAAAAAATGAAACTGACAGTCTGAAAGAAGGAAAATAAACTGATTGACCTGAATCATGGCAAATATAAGTATAAAACATATATTTAGAACTTTACATATAAAGTGCCAAACCATAGCTGAGAGTGTCATAAATAAAAAATAAGACTTACTTACCCAAAGACACTCATCTACATAAAGTAGATAGCCAAACCAGTACTGAAACGAGACTCAGTAGAGGTAATGGTATATAAGAGTATATCGTCGATCTGAAAAGGGAGGTAGGAGAAGAAATCTCTACGACCGATAACAGAGAACCTATGAAATAGATCCCCTAGAGGAAGACCATGGTATTCAAATAGGCAAAACTCTCTTCACATCTCTCTGACATTCACTGCACTCTGAGAGGAAAACCGGGCTTCAGCCTGCTGCGAAGCGCATATCAACGTAGAAATCTAGCACAAACTTACTTCACCACCTCCATGGGAGGCAAAGTTTGTAAAACTGAATTGTGGGTGTGGTGAGGGGTGTATTTATAGGCATTTTGAGGTTTGGGAAACTTTGCCCCTCCTGGTAGGAATGTATATCCCATACATCACTAGCTCATGGACTCTTGCTAATTACATGAAAGAAACATAATTTATGTATGAATTTACCTGATAAATTCATTTCTTTCATAGTGGCAAGAGTCCATGAGCTAGTGATGTATGGGATATACATTCCTACCTGGAGGGGGCAAAGTTTCCCAAACCTCAAAATGGCTATAAATACACCTCCCACCTAACTCATACTTCAGTTTAACGTATAGCCAAGAAGTGAGGTGTACAAAAGAAGTAAAAAGCATATAAAGAGGAGGAACTGGGAAAAAAATTTGCTTTATACAAAAAAATCATAACCACAAAAAATAGGGTGGGTCTCATGGACTCTATGAAAGAAATTAATTTATCAGGTAAGTTTTTACATAAATTATGTGGCAAGAGTCCATGAGTTAGTGACGTATGGCATATAATACCCAAGATGTGGAAATCCACAAGTTACCAGAGAGGGAGGTATAAAAAATAAAAACAGCTATTTCCACTGAGAAATTAAATCCCAAACAATAATTAAGTTTTCTTAAATAATTAAAAAAAAATTAAATCAAAGGCATGAAAATCAAGCTGAGACAAGCTGAAAAACCTTCCTACCAAAGGCTGCTTCCGAAAAAGCAAACACATAAAAATTGGTAAAATGAAAAAGTATGGAAAGTAGACCAAGTTGCTGCTTTGTAATGTTAATCAACTGAAGCTTCATTTTTAAGAGCCAAAGAAGTGGCACCTTATCTAGTAGAATGAGCTGTAATTATCTAAGCTTTGTGAATCAAAAGTCTGAACCAAAAAACAGAGAAATAACAGACTTTCTGACCTTCCCTGGAGACAGAAAAAATAACAAAAAGACTACAAGTCTTTCTGAAATCTTAAGTAGCCTCAACATAATATTTCAAATCTCTTACCACATCCAAAGAATGTAGAGACCCTACAAGAGTATTCTTTAAAATTAGGACACAAAGAAGGAACAACAATTTCCTTATTGATGTTGTTGGAATTCACAACTTTAGACAAAAGATTTAAATGAAGTCCGCACAATAGCTTTATCTTGAAGGAAAATAAGATAAAGACACTCACAAGAAAGAGCAGACAATACAGAAACTCTTCAAGCAGAAGAGATTGCCAAAAGAAATAACACTTTTACTTTTCAAGTAATTTAATGTCCAGAGAATACATAGGGGCCTATCTATCAAGGTCCGCCAGACTTTGATAACTATAGGCCATAGACTTAATAGGAGGAGCCTGAACAATCTTCAAAACCAAAAATTGAGACTAAAAGGAGGAGAAATAGATTTAAAAACAGGTTTAATATGAATCAAAGCCGGAACAAAACAGTGAATATCAGGAAGTTTAGCAATCTTTCTATGAAATAAGACAGATAGAGCAGAAATGTGTCCTTTCAAAGTATTTGCAGACAAAACGTTAATCCAAACCATCCTGAAGAAACTGAAAAATCCTAGGAATTCTAAAAGAATGCCAAGAATAATCATGAGTTGAACATCATGAAATATAGGTTTTCCAAAACCGAAAATAAAATCTCCTAGAAACAGACTTACGAGCCTGTATCATAGTGCTAATAACTGAGTCAGAGAAACATCTATGACTAAAAGCGTTCAATTTCCAAACATTCAAAATTTGAGATCCTATGTAAAAAAACGGTCCCTGACACAGAAGGTCTGGCCTTAAAGGAAGTGGCCAAGGCTGGCAACTGAACATCCTGACAAGGACCTCATACCAAAACCTGAGAGACCAAGCTGGAGCTATCAGAAACACATAAAAATTGTTCCATTATGATCTTGAAGATCACCCTTAGAAAAAGAACAAGAGGAGGAAAAAAGTAAGCAGGTTGGAAAAACCAAATAACTGCTAGAGCATCCACTATCTCCGCCTGAGGATCCTTGGACCTGGAAAGGAATCTGGAAAACTTCTTGTTTAGACGAGAGACCATCAGATCTATTTCTGGAAGACCCCACATCTGTACAAGAAGAAAAAAACACATCTGAATGGAGAGCACTCCCCCAGATATAAAGTCTGACGGCTGTGATAATCCCCTTCCCAATTGTCTACACCTGAGATATGAATTGTAGAAATTAGATAAGAATGGAATTCCGTCCAAGAAAGTATCCGAGATACTTCTTCCATAACTGAAGGACTGCGAGTCCCTCCTTGATGATTGACAAATGCCACTGTTGTGATATTGTCTGTTTAAAAAATAAATGTAAAAGTTGTCTCTTCAAAAGAAGCCACACCTGAAGAGCCCTGAAAATAGCATAGAGTTCTAAAATATTGATTGGTAACCTCGCCTCCTGAGGTTTCCAAACCCTTAGTGCTGTCAGAGACTCTCAGACAGCTTCTCCACCTGAAAAACTTGCATCTGTTAAGAATACAGTTCAGGTAGGACGAACAAATGAGGCCCGCTGAACAATAAGGTGATAGCCCAACCACCAAATCAAAGAGAAAAAAGTGTTGGGATTTAAGTATATCAGTTGTAATAACTGAAAATAATCCCTGCACCTACGGTATGGTGCAACATGCAAAGCTTTAGAGGCCCCAAACGAAAATGAGCAAAGAGGATCGCACCTGATGTTGCAGTCATGAGACCAAAAACTTCCATGCATATAACCACTGAAGGAAAAAATAGAGACTGAAGATTTAGACAAACTAAAATTAACTTCATTCGTCTCTAGTCTATCAGAGAAAGAATCATAGGCACTAAATCTTATCTGGAAACCTAAAAAGGTGACCCTTGTCTAAGGAATCAAGAAACACTATTGTAAATTGATCCTCCAACCATGTCTTGAGGAAACCACATCAGTTGTTTCAAATGAGATTCTGCTGAATGAAAAGATTAAATCTAGTACCAAATATCATCGAAATAAGGAAACAACACAATACCCTGCTCTCTGAATACAGATAGAAGGGCACCAAGAATCTTTGAAAAGAATCTCTAAGCTGCCGCTAGCCCAAAAGGAGGAGCAACAAATTGGTAATGCTTACCTAGAAAAGTGAATCTCAGAAAACAATAGTGGTCTGAATGAATTGAAAATAAGCGTCCTGTAATTTTATTGTGGACATGAAGTAAACTTGCTTAACAGAAAAAGTTGGGACTCTTACAAAACGATATAAAAATTTCAGATCCGGAATTGGTCTGAACAAATTTTTTTCTTTAGGACAATGAATAGATTTGAATAAAAACCCAAACTCCGTTCCTGCAGAGGAACTGAAAACATCACTCCTGAAAACTCTAAATCTGAAACACAATTCAGAAAAACCTAAACTTTCACAGGGATTGTTATTACATGGAAAAAAAATCTTCGCATGAGAGGTTTTTATTCTGAAACCTATTCGATACCCCTGAGAAAACAATATTCTGAATCCACTGATTTGAACAGAAACCGTCCAAATGTGTTGAATTCAATCTGCCCCCACCAGTAGAACTGGTTAAAAGGCTGAAGGCTTAGGGGCTGAAATTAGTTTAATTATAAGGCTTGGAATTATTCAAATTCAGAAACAAATCTAAAATCAGAGCCAGAGGCCTTAAGAGAATGAAAAAACAATTGGGAGCTTAAAAATTACCCTTAGATTTCTTAACTTGGGGCAAAAAAGACTCCCTTTCCCCCAGTAATAGAGGAGATAATACAATCCAATAAAAAATATTAAAAAATTACTATTCTAAAATAATAAGATAGTAATATAAATTTAAACACCATATTAGAGATTTTAAGCCATAAAACTTTTCTAGTAAAAATGGCTAAAAATAAGATTTAGTATCGGTTAACATTACATAAAATATAGCATCATAAATTAAATGAAGAAGCACCAAGTTAGATTCCTTACTAAACATATGATAGATAGCATCTGGAATAAGAAAAACTTCAAGAGTTACCTCAGAAGCTTAAAACAACTGTATTCAAACATTTGCTATTCTTGTTATCAAGAGGACTAGATTCCTTAATACTCAAAGTAAACAATATTTCCTTATTAAAGAATGAATACATTGAATTGAAAATTTGATTTATCAAAATCAGTCTCTGAAATAGGATCCTCTGAGTCAGAGAAAACCACATAAGCAGAAATACTACAGTATGCTGTCGATCAATATAAACTTCATAGGTTTATGAGAAGTTGGGAGAGATCGTTTACGTTAATTTGAAGGTGAAATAGCAGTCATAGCCGTCTCTATGTCTTTTGCAATATAATCCTTTATATCAACAGTAATATGTACATTAGACTTTGAAGGTAAAATAGTAGATGTATATGTACTATAGAAACATCAGTTTGAATAATAAAACATAACAAGTACCACATATTTGAGCTGAAGAAATAAAATCAGCTAATTAAACAATATACACACGTAGAAATTGTGTACAAGCAGCATAGTTTCTACAGTAACATCAGAGGCAGGATCAGTTTGAGACATCTTAAAAAATGTAACAAAAAATAACATTTAAACAAAATATCCATATCCATATAATAGCCTTCTGTAACAAATTAAAGCAGAGAGCAAAAGAGGGAGAGACTTAATTTAACAAAATCTTTGGCACCAAAAAAGACCCCAACAAAGATGACGCAAATGCTGAGAAAAAAACTTTTGGCGCCAAGGTTAATAGGAAATGACACAATTCGGGTCATAACAGGTGCGATTTTGCGCCAACAAAATTGTGTCAACAAAAACGCAAGAAATGACGTGACTTGTGTCACAACAAACACAACTTTCCCGCCAAAAAAATTTGTGCCAAGAATGACGCAATAAATAGAAGCATTTTGCACCATTGCAAGCCTAATTTGCTGGCGAAAATTTGAAAAAACAAGACCGAAGTTACAACTAGCTGGAACCTCAAGTAAGAAAAAAATTTACTAAAATTCTCCCAAACATAATTTTCCATGCTGAAACTGTTAGACTGCAAAGGGAAATAAACATAGACCTGACTCATGGCAAATATATGCAATATATATTTAAAACTTTAAAAATATAAAGTTCCAAACATAGCTGAGAGTGTCTTAAAAAAAGATATATACTTACTTGAAGACACCCATCCACATATAGCAGACAGCCAAACCAGTACTGAAACATATCAGCAGAGGTAATGGTAGAGGGGTATAACGTCAATATGAAAAGGGAGGTGGCAGATGAATCCCCACGACCGAATTTACAGAGAGCCTTAGAATAGATTTCCCATAGGTGAAAACATGGCATCATTAGGCAAATACTCCCTTCACATCCCTCAGACAAACACCGTACATTGAGAGGAACTGGGCTTCAAAATGCTTAGAAGCGCCTTTCACAGAAGAAATCAAGCACAACTTGCTTCACCATCCTACAACGAAGGCAAAGTTTGAGGTGTATTTATAGGCATTTTGAGGTTTGGGAAACTTTGCTCCCTCCAGGTAGGAATGTATATCCCATACGTCACTAGCTCATGGACTCTTGCCACTTACATGAAAGAAAAACATGAAGTCTTTTTTACAATAGAGCCTGTTTGTATTTGAGCCGAAGAACAATGCTTTTCTTTATCAAATAAGAATAAATATGTAAAACGTATCTCATAGCTAACTTGTATCTGTGAAACAATAGCATGTTTAAAGGGCAGAGGTAGAATAGAACAGCACTGACAGCTAGTTGTAATAATCTAATATTAATCTGTGCAGAGAAATTATATAGATAATCAGATCAGACAGATAGACAGGCAGACAGGCAGACAAGTATTGCACAAAGTCAAAATCGTCTGACTCCAGATAGGGGGCGCTAAACGGTCAAGTACGGTATGAGACTATAACAATGTACCCAAGTGGGAATATGACAACAATATATCTATATCGACGTACCAGTGTATGTGTACCAACTTATGATTTATAACTACCTATATTATTCCTGTACAAACATAGAGAAAATAAAAAATGATGAATGCAAATACAGAGATAAAAAGTGAACAAGATAGTCTCTTGGTATAGTTAGCAGATGTGTCCCAAAGTCCACCTGATGAGACTCAGATGAAACCAATATTTGAGAGAAGGCTGCTCTCTCCTCACAAAAAGATGTCAGGAATATCTAGATGGATATAAAGAACAAGAGAGGCGCATGTGTGTACCAATAATACCAATGTCAAGAACCAGATATAACCCTAATCAGGGTACTCACATTTGTGAGGAGCACTCAGACAGTGCTATTGGATACAGGCTGGATATTTTGCAGCAACCCAGCTCACTGTTCAGTCTTGAATAACCAGAAGAAGGGGTCGCAAGAAGTATTTGAGAGGAGCATTTAGACAGTGCTATTAGGAACAGGCTGGGTAGTATTGCTTAGATGGACATAAAGAATAAATTTAAATTGATTTCTTGGAACATAGGAGGCCTCACATCCCCTATTAAACGCAAAATAATACTGTCCAACTTAAAGAAAAATAATACGGACATAGCTTTTCTGCAAGAAACCCACTTAAAACCTGAAGAAGTGCTTAAGTTCAAAATCTCATGGGTCAAGGAAGTAATATTCTCTTCCACACTTAAAAGAAAAAGTGGGGTAGGGATTCTTTTAGGGAAGAAGCTTGCATATGAAGTTATACATACAGAAACAGACAGAGAGGGAAGGTACCTGATTGTGAAAATTAAAATAATGAAAACAATGTACACAATTTGTAATGTGTATGCTCCCAACGTCTTCAGTCTCCCGTTCTGGGAAAATTTACAAAATAAGCTTATGGTATATGCAGAGGGCTACTTGATACTTGGGGGTGACTTCAACATGGCACCTAAATACCCACTTGACAGGTTGAGACAGAACCCCATCCCTCAGAAAACGAAGAGAGATAATTTAGAATCTAAATTATTCATTAAACTGACCAAAAACTTGAAGATATGCGATATATGGAGATTACAGAACACAGAAGCCAGGGACTATACATGTCATTCTCGGGCACATAAGACACTCTCTAGAATAGACCTCTATTTAATTGATGAGAGATTATGCAAATTCAAGGTCCTAGCCGGAATTTTACCAATTACTACATCTGACCATGCTCCGATCTCTCTTGTATTTCAGTCCAACTATTCAGAGAGAGGGAAAAGAGGGTTCAAATTCCCACAATACTTAACTTCTGATAATAAATTAAAAAATTGGTTGAATGCCAAGTTTCGCGAATATGCCCATTTTAATCGAGAATATATCTCCCGACCGGCATTATTTTGGGAAACAGCCAAAGCGGTTCTACGAGGGGAAATAATGGCATACAGTATATCTAGGTCTAAAAAACTTAAGAAGAGGGAAGGAGAGCTCCTTAGAGCAGTAACAAATGCATACAACAGACATACTCGGAAAGCTGGTCCAGATATATCTCTGTTTTAGCAGATAGAGACTCTTTTTACTTATATAAAACATCTCAAAATGACCTTAGACTACAGGCTAAGTTATACCATTATGGGAACAAAACAGGGAAACTCCTGGCAAACTTGGTGAGAGGAGATAAAGCTTCCCTTACAATAGATTCTATATTATCGGAAGGTAAGCAATTTAAAACACCAGCAGAACTCACTCTAGTATTTGAGGACTATTATAGAACTCTCTACACCTCTAAAACATCAAACTGTATACAACGAGAAGAATTTTGGAAGAAAATGACTCACCCGGTGCTATCGCATGACCTACTTGACAACTTATATTCTCCTATCACTGAGCAAGAAACCCTTACAGCAATTCAAAATCTAGCTTCTAATAAAGCCCCAGTACCTGATGCCCTTCCGAACGAATTCTATAAGATATTGTCAACTGAAATAACAGTACACCTAACCTCTTTATTTAATGATCTATATGTCAAGGGTGGTACGCCTTCATCAGATTTTGTTGCTTCTAACACAGCTCTTATTCTTAAACCAGGGAAAGATCCGACGAGGAAAGAATCTTATAGACCCATTGCGCTCCTAAACACAGATTACAAACTATTAATGGCTATTCTGGCAAGAAGGCTTCAATCTTTCCTTCCTACTATCATTCATAAGGATCAAGCTGGGTTTATATCGAAACGCAACTCCTCAGCTAAAATCAGGGAATTATTTCTCACAATAGAATATTTTAAAGTAATGGAGGAGCTGCGGAGTGGGAGGGGAGAGAACACTCCTGACATGGCGATCATTTTTATTGATGCTGAAAAAGCGTTTGATTCGGATCACCTTTCACATACTTTGAAGCAATTTGGATTAGGTGGCAATTTTCTTTGCTTTTTTAATAATTTTTATAAAAACGCCTCTACGAAAATTATAGTAAACGGAGATCTTTCTCAGGACATAAAATTAGAAAGGGGAACCAGGCAGGGGTGTCCTCTCTCCCCATTATTATTTGATCTGGCTATTGAACCCTTGGCTATTCAAATCCGGCAACAATTGGAAGAAATTAAGGTTAAGAAGAAGGAGATGCAAATTGCACTCTATGCTGATGATGTCCTAATTTATATATCAAACACTTCTAGAAATATTCCTAAGCTTCTCACGATAATAGATCAGTTTGGATCCTTCTCCGGATATAAGGTTAACACCGCAAAATCAGAGTTGCTCTGGATCAAACAGACGAAGGACTCAGTTACAGGGATTCCCTTTAGTATAGTACAAGAATCAATCAGATATTTAGGTATATGGATATCCTACAATCCCGATAAGTGGTACATCTTGAACATACTTCCAGTACTTAAGAGTGTAAAAGAAGCCTTCAAAAATTGGCAGAAGCTCCCTCTCTATCAGGACGTATAGCTTTATATAAGATGACTCTTCTCCCGAAAATACTGTACGTCCTACAGAACACTCCACTGATCCTCAAAAGGAAAGATATCTTATCATTTAATGTAGCTCTACGCTCATTCATCTGGCAAAATAAAAAACTCAGAATCTCTCTAGCCAAACTAACATTACCTTTGAAATCAGGAGGACTATCTCTCCCTAATATGGGATGGGATTGGTCCCTCGGAAGTATTGAAAATTGGCTTCTTTTTATAAAGAATGGACTTGCATCAATTTCCTATATTTATCAAATCTTGGCTTCGATTAAAGGCCCAAAGACATCGGAAAATATTCTACACAAATGGGCCGATATGTTAAGACAAGATTCTCTCAATCTTACTGTACTCACTCTTTCAGTACAAGAGGTTTCCCGGGTAACTCTCTCCACATCTTGGAGGGAGTCGCATGTCAAGCTTTTGCACATGTCTTACTTTAAACCGAAAAAAGGCTCTCAGTGTCAGAATGTTAGATTCAACAAGTGCCCAAAATGCTCTCTACCCTCGGCTAGCCTACTGCATATGTTATGGGAGTGCCCAAAAGTAAGAAATTTTTGGCTGAAGACACAGTACTGGTTAAATAATATGCTAGGCGTTCCCTCTGTTTCTTTCTCAAACGAAGGTAGTATTTTTCGCCCACGATAAAGGTCTATCCCCTAATAACGTTAAAATTATTAATTTGATCATTTTGGCTGGCAGATATTTAATCTTGAAGAAATGGAAAACCAAAGCAGTCCCGAGTATAAAAGAAGTTAAAAACTGCTTAAAGAAACAATGTATCATCTAACAGGTGGACACTGATCTGCAAAATGATGAAGATGTGAAGAGGTTCTTTTCAAAATGGTCCATATTCATAAAAACTCTCCCTGATAGTGAGATTGAATATCTAATATATCCATTTAGAAATACGGAATTAATTCTATTAGGAATATGGTAATTGGCTGCAATTCTTATGTCCTTCTCCCCGCCCCCTTTTTTTTTCTTTTTTTTCCCTATGGCTTGACTAGATTGAGTTGCTCAATCTTGTATAGGCTGTTGACCTTATCTGTATTATTTCCTGTTTTTTTTTTTTCTCTTCTTTTTCTCTCTCTCTTTCTCTGTCTGATGCAGAAAAAGCTGGTCATTCAGGATAGGGGGGCTATTAGGCTAACTAATATAAAGTTCTGACTGAGTAAAATGTTAAGATGTTGATTTCATTTTTCTTTTTTGGGGAACTGAGTTATGTATGATAAAAATGGTTTTGTAGATAATCTCCAAACATGTAAATACAAAGAAAATGTTGCCCCCTTTTTTTCTTTTCTGTACCCAAAATTGAAATACCAATAAAAAAAAAAAATACAATGGAACCCTAAGGTGGGATATGCTAGCAGTCCACCTTAGCTTAATGCAACGCGTTTCTCAGTGTATCAAAACACTGTTTCATCAGGCATCTGATGTCTGATGAAACATATAATATAATATAATTTTAATTTTGGCAGCTACCAGTGGGTACTACAGTAGAGTGCTAATTGAGCATGGGAAATGTTATTACAAGGAGTAAAGTATTAGCATTTGAGAGGATTTCTGAATGTGCCCTAAACCAACAAGCCTAAATCCTGCATTTAACCAGATCTAAATGGTATGAGGACCATATAAAGTACAGCATTTTCAAAATCCATAAGTACAGCTGACAGATGGGAACATTTGTACACTATATTTGAAGTGGTGCTCTTGGTTGGGGAAAATGGGGAAAAATCAAACAAACATATGTCAACCTTTTAAAAGTACTTTTCTTCATCTAGCCATCTACCCAGATCATAATTGGTACAATTTTGAATTCACATAATTATTTTTGTTTGCACATTTACAAATATGATTCTTTAAAAAGTGATCTCTTAATTTCTGCATTTTTTTTATCATGCATGTCACTGTTGATTTAGGGGATGCAAGGTGTATAAATGTTTCCTCCTGTGAGTGTTTCTGTGGTTGTCTGTGTTTATGTCTTTGTGCTTTGGTTTGTGTCTCTATGAGTGTGTATGTTTTTTTTCTGTGGGTCTCTCTGTGAGGGTGGGTGTGTATGTCTTTGTGCATTTTCTGTGGATGTCTGTGAGGGTGTGTGCATATGTCTTTGAGCTTTTTCTATGGATGTCTCAGTGAGGGTGTGTGTATGTTTGTCTTTGTGTATTTTCTCTGGATGCCTCTGTGAGGGTGGGTGTGTATGTCTGTGTATTCTGTGGATGTCTCTGTGAGGGTGTGTGTTTTCTGTGGGTGTCTCTGTGAGGGTGTGTGTATGTCTTTGTGTGTTTTCTGTGGATGTCTAAGTGAGGGTGTGTGTATGTATGTCTTTCTGTGTTTTATGTGGTTGTCTCTCTGTGTATGTATGTCTTTGTGTGTTTTCTGTGGGTGTCTCTGTGTGTGTGTGTGTGTGTGTATGTCTTTGTGTGTTTTCTGAGGCTGTCTCTGTCAGTGTTTCCTTGGGTGTATGTGCAAGTTTGAGTTTGTTTGTGTGTGTCCATTGTCTGTTCTTTTTTTAGGACATTTTGACCTTACTACTGATTATTCACATCTTTCCACAGACTTTGAGACTAATGAGACCTTTCCGGAAGTCACCAATCTACCATTTAAACTTTAAATTATTGTTTAGGCAGTTCAGGACCATTCCTTTCAGCCACTGCATGCTGTTGTCATCATTTAGTTGGTATCTTCCTTTACAAAAAGATAATCAGAACTCCATATTTTGTTTTCTAAATCTCCTTTTTTTTTCTTCACAAAACTGTAGTTTACCTCATTACTTGTCAGGTCAATGTAAACAAGTGCTGAATGTCTGTGTCTGAGTGTTTTTCTTTGCGTGTCTGCTAGAGTGTCTATATGTGAATCCTTATGTGTGAGTGTTTTAGTGTATGAGTGTGTCTGTGTGTTTGTATGTTACTACCTTTACAACATTTCCAAGTTTAAATAGACACTTAAGAATAAAGTGCATATACGTTTTAGTCACTTGGTCAAAAATTGCACATGTCAAAGGAGGGGAGGGGGGGCCTGATCAATGGTTAAGTCAGGGGCCCAAAAATTTCTAGTGGCGGCCCTGCCGCCAACCGAGACCTGTAGACAGAAAAAGAGCAGAGAAACCAACCCTGGCTTTCTATCAAAGGAGTAGCAATAATGTTAGAAATGAAGCAAAGACCACCTCGCCTCTTTCTAACTGCTAATAGCCACCATTACTAAAGAGATTGACATGGGCACAGCATAGCCCAAAATCCTTGCTTGCAGGGAAAAGTACCCATTAAAGGATTAAATATCTTCAGACACCATCTTCACATATCCTCCATTGACAAAGGCAAAGAGAATGACTGGGAATTATGGGTAAGGGAAGTTACACTTAACAGCTTTGCTGGGCTACTCTTTGCCTCCTCCTGCTGGCCAGGCATTGAATATCCCACTATTAATTGGAATGACGTTGTGGACTCTCCATGTCATAGGGAATAAATATGCAACTGGGTTAGCGCAAATGTGAATATGAGATCGTGTTTGTGTGAGTTGGTGTTAGGTTTTTAATTTTTTTTTGTTTCCATTGACTTCTATAGGGGAATATGTGAACGTGCACGCGATAGTCAGATTTTTATATTTGGATATGTGAGCTTGTCTGGTTACCGCTAGAGCGAAAAAGTTTACTTTCAACTCATAATACGAGCGCATAAATCTTAATTCTAGTGCAATTAATGCTATAGCGGAAGCACAAAATACAGCTCCACTTGTAAAGGTAGAATGAATAAGGAAGGAAGACCAAATAACTAATTGTAGGGATAGGAAAGTCACAATTAAACTTGCATGATTCAGAAAGAGCATGTAATTTTAAGACACTTTTAAATTTACTTCTATTTTAAATGTGCTTTGTTCTCTTGGTATCATTTGTTGAAAAAGAATACGCACATACCCTACACTAGTGGGAGCTATCTGCTGATTGGTGCCTGCACACATTTGTCTCTTGTGACTTTAAATAAATTAGTCTACTGATAAAACAATCAGAAAACACAAGACAAGGCAACTGAACTAAAGCTTGAACCAAGAAGCGAAAGAAAACGCAAAACAAAAAAAACAACCCCCCCTCAAAACCTGAATGACATAAAACCAGCAAAAGCAACAAACTAACTAAATGTTTGTCTGAAAACCTTAGTAGTGACATGACACTACAAAGCTCCAACAGATTTCAAAACAAATATTACAATGAAATAAGACATTAAGAGGGAACAACAATGTCCCAATTAAAAGTTAGAAAACATCACCTTATCCTAAATAAGATAAGGAGAAAAGAAATAAAGAGAAGAAATAGCTAAATGAAAACAAAAAACTTCCAGAAAAAAGTTAATATCCACCTAAGGCAAAATCTTCAAGAAGAATATAAAATATTCCAAGGAGGAAAGAAATTGGAAAATAACAGGCTAAATTCTAAGCCAGACTAGAACTGAACCAAGAATGACAGAAAGATTAGCAATCTTCTACAGAACATAACAAGAAAACAAGGACAGAAAACTGACCTTTAAAAGAACCAGAGGATAAACCTATATCCAAACTAACCAGAAAATATAGCCAGAAATCTGGATAAAGAAAAGAATTAAAGGCCTTCCAGACCTGTAAACAACAGACTAACAAGCCTGAAAATGAAATTCTGAAACTTGTTCAAAGACAAAAAACAAAATGTATGCTTATCTGATAAATGCATTTTTTTATTGACACGGTGAGTCCACGGATCATCATTAATTACTGTTGGGAATATCATTCCTGGCCAGCAGGAGGAGGCAAAGAGCACCACAACAGAGCTGTTAAGTATCACTTCCCTTCCCACAAACCCCAGTCATTTGACCGAAGGAAATGAGAGAAAGGAAATAACACAAGGTGCAGAGGTGCCTGAGGTTTATATAAAAAACCTGTCTGAAAAATAGGGAGGGCGGTGGACTCACCGTGTCAAGAAAGAAAGAAATTTATCAGGTAAGCATAAATTTTGTTTTCTTTCTAATGTCCACGGATCATCATTAATTACTGTTGGGATCAATACCCAAGCTAGAGGACACAGATGATACAGGAGGGGCAAGACAGGCAACCTAAACAGAAGGTACCGCTGCTAGAAGACCCTTTCACCCAAAGAACCTTAATCGAGGTAAAAGTATCAATTTTATAAACTTTGGAAAAAGAGAACAAAGAAGGCCAAGTAGCCGCCTTACAAATCCATTCTACCTAGGCCTCTTACTTGAAGGCCCAAGGAGAAAACACCAGGCTAGTGGAGAGAGCTTAAATTCTCTCAGGAGGCTGCTGACCAGCAGACTCATACTCCCTATGAATAACACTTCTCCACCAGAGAGAAATAGAAATGGCAGAATTTTTCTGGCCTTAAGGACTATTGAGAAAAACAACAAACAATACAGAAGACTGATGAAGTCCTTCGTAGCCTATAGATAAAAACTAAGGGCCCGCACAACATCTAAGTTGTGCAACAGATGTTCTTAATGAGAAGAAGGATTAGGACAGAGAAAAGGAACAAAAAGATCCTGGTGAAAATCTCTGTCCGAAACAACCTTAGGAAGAAAACAGAACACGGTACGAAGAACTGCCTTACCTGTCTGAAGTACGAGATAAGGAAAATCACACTGCAAAGCTGAGAGTTCAGAACCCTCCGAGCAGAAGAAAAAAGGCTTTCCAAGATAACATCTAAAAATCTATGGAATACATAGGCTCAAACAGAACCGGAAGAAAAAACTTTAAAAACAAGGATAAGGCGCAATAAAGCAGGTCGACCTCTAGCACGACTCCTTAGATTAAAACAAAAGAAAAACTATATCCTTCAAATCAAGGACGATGATAATAAAACCCATTCTTCCACTAAGGCCATTTCCCAAACCTTTAGATCATACTTTCAAAAACTATATAACCTTCATCCCAACTCAGAACCTAACACAATGTCACGAGACAGAAAAATACATGAAATCAATACATACTTATCTGGAATTAATCTACCCCACCTTAATACTAACCAACAAACACAACTGGAAGATCCCATATCAGTTGAGGAAATCAAAGCAGTCATCAAAGATCTTCCAAATGGGAAGTCTCCGGGTCCGGATGGTTTTGGAAATCGATATTACAAAATTTTCCACGAGGAATTAATCCCCCAAATTGCCACGTTATTTAACCATATCGATGAATCCAAACAATTCTCACCTAACTCACTCGAGGCCCATATCATCCTGCTCCCTAAACCTAAAAAACCTCTCACTCACCCGTCACACTTCCGACCAATATCTCTAATTAACTCAGACGTGAAAATATACGCAAAAATAATAGCAAATAGATTAAATCTAATTCTCCCAGACCTGATCCACCAAGATCAAGTGGGCTTTGTCCCTAGAAGAGAGGCAAAGGACAACACGGTCAGGGCCCTCCACCTAATTCAGTATATGCAAGACAGAGGAGTTCCTGGAATTCTTCTGTCTATAGATGCAGAGAAGGCCTTTGACCGTGTTGGATGGGACTTCCTCAGAGCCACCCTTATTAAAATGGGCCTCGGACCAAAAATTATAAACAGGATGTTTTCACTATACTCCCACCCAAATGCCAGGTTGTTGATCAATGGCACACTCTCCAAAACATTTACAATATCTAATGGTACACGACAAGGTTGCCCCCTATCTCCGTTACTATTTGCGTGCTTTATAGAAACATTGGCAACTAAAATTAGACAAAATCCCTCAATTAGCGGTGTCCAAATTGGCACACAAAAATACCTCATGTCGCTATTTGCGGACGACATCTTGTTCTCCATTACGGACCCGGAGACTTCACTTACTAATTTAATGCAAGAATTCCATATTTTCCAAACCCTTTCCAATTTTGCAATCAACACATCCAAATCTGAAGTTTTGAATATTAATTTAGACATCCCCACCAAAGGAAGAATTAGAGATCTAATCCCATTTACCTGGAATCCCAACTCTCTAACTTACCTGGGAATAGAACTAGCCACCTCCATGGAGCAAACCTTTAAATTAAATTACCTGCCAATCCAAAATACGATAATAAGAGATTTATCCTCATGGCTCTCCAAAAAACTTTCTTGGATGGGCAAAATAAATGTCCTAAAAATGAACATTTTTCCCAGAATCCTATACATAATGCAAACATTACCAATCCCTCTCCCTAAAAATTATATCCCTAATATCCAGAGAGCCTTCAGCAACTTTGTTTGGCGCAGACGACCCCCAAGGATAAATAGTAAAATTATGCAAACCCCAAGAACTCAGGGAGGATTGGGAATCCCCAATCTTACAAAGTACCGCCAGGCAATCTTTCTACAAAGAATCACAGACTGGTGCATCCATCATGAACATAAAAGGTGGGTCCAGCTAGAACACTCCATGTCCAGCGCAGACCACCTTGGTGGGCTGTGTTGGAGATTAGATCACCCAAAGCCTATACAGGTATCCACCTCACCAATCATAGTAGAAACACTCAGAACATGGGACACTATTATAGCCTCACATTCCTTCGTCTCATCTAGACCTTCTCCTCTTACTTCAATCGTGAACAATGGAGAACTGATCCTTGGGAAACAGCCCGCCAGGGAAAATCCCAATCCATACTATAAAGACATCCCGATCCACTTTCTAGTGTCCAACGAAAAAATCCTACCCCAAACAGACCTAATAGACAAGGGATATACCATCTTCCAAAACTGGTACATATACACCCGGGTACATCACTTCGTCATGACTCACAAACACTCCAACAACATGGTTAGGCCCCTGACCAACTTTGAACGCCTGTGCGTACAAACCCCCCCGCTATCGCATACTCTTTCCTCGATATACCATATATTAACATACAATCCCCCCGGCTATATACCCCCCTTCCTAGAAAGATGGGAAGAAGAATTGGGGATAGTAATATTGCCGCAAACAAGCGCCATGATCTTCCAAAATGTTACGAAGACGTCAATCTCACTCTCCATGCAAGAGATTAATTTAAAAATAATACATAGGTGGTACCTTTCCCCGATTAAGCTAAACCGTCTTTACCGCAAAAACTCTAAATGTTGCTGGAGATGTGGCCATGGTTCTGGAAACTTAGCCCATATGTGGTGGTGGTGTAACGTAGTTCAAAATTACTGGAGACAAATTATCGGGGAAATAGAAAACATACTCCAGACCCAATTTCCATTAGACCCCGTAATTTGGCTATTGAGTAAACCCCCAAAAATCAAACTTAAGCATGAACTCAAACTTTTTTACATAATGACCAATAGCGTGAGATACCTATTAGCCAGAAATTGGAGATCCAAGGAGATCCCCACTCTGCAACTCTGGATTAACAGAGTCACTGAATTTCTTGACCTGGAGGAATTTCATTACATTAAATTCGCCAAAATGGATGTTTATGCAGAAATGTCCTCCCTTTGGGAGCAATATCTAAAAAAGCAAAGTACAAGCCTTCCCGAGTAACACACAGCAGGCTCAACCAAGTAACTCCAATATATTAGGGTGAACACACTAATTTTACACTAAACCTTCAGGATCAAAAGACCACAAATATCACAAACAACATAGGTTGACAGGCGTCCCCCTACCTATTACCCCTTCTCCTTCCCCCTCCTTTTCCTCTTCTTTCTCTAACTAATTATCTTTCTATTCACGACAGTTAATTGTTTAAGGTAAACTGATGTATAACTGTTTAGGTAAAATCCAACTGAGTATGTATACTAATATAGGAAGCTGCGACTTCCACTATGTACAACTTCTTGAAATTAATAAATATCAGTTGAAAAAAAAAAAAAAAAAACAAGGATAAGGCTCCAAGGGAGCAACTGACCTAAACACAATCCTGGTTCGGACCAGGAACTGATAAAAAGATTGTACATCCTGCATGTCCGCTAGATGCTTGAGCAGCAGAACGGAAAGAGACAAAATTTGACCCTTGCGGGTACTAACATATAACCCCTTCTCAAGGTCCATCTGGAGAAAATATAAGATCCTTTAGATCCTGCCTTATCCCATAGAAACCTATCTAGCGATAGGCTTATGAGCCTGAATCGTGACCGATTTGAAAAACCCATGCCTAGTTAAAAACAAGCGTGCAATCTCCAATCATTTACTACTAGATCCGCTTACCGGAACCTGCGAGGCCACACAGGCTCTACGGGAAAACCAATGTTCTTTCCCACTTGATCCAAATGGTCACTCGCGGAAGGAGAAAAAACAGAGAGAAAGATATGCCACCTGAAGTTCCAAGGAACTTCCAACAAACTTGGGAACTTGGTGTTTTGACAAGACCCTATCAGAACCAAATCTGGTATCCCCTACTAGGTAGATAATCTGGAGAATCCTTCCGGATTGAGATCCCACTCCCCGGGATGGCAAGTTAGTCTGCTCAGAATCAGCTTCTCAGAATCAGCTTCCCAGATGTCCACCCCAGAAATGAGGATGGCAGATACACAGTAACTGTGAGCACCCGCCCACAGAAAAAAATCTGAACACTTCCTTCATGACTAAGGAACACAGAGTTCCTCCCTGAAGGTAGATGTAAGCCACAGAGGCTATGTTGTCTGACTGGAACCCAATTAACTGGGTTAAAGACAACTGAGGACAAAACATCAGAGCATTGTAACTTGCTCTCCACTTCAGATGAAGGGAAGAGCAGACTTCTCCCAGGACCAAAGTCCCTGCACCTTTAACGAGTCCTGGACTCCTCCCCAGTCCAGCAGGCTGGTGGCCACGATCCCAAATGCCCTTGAAGGACATCGAAGCATGTGTCCTGAGACCGAAGCTCAAGATAAAACCACCACGGGAAGAGACCCTTGTCGACTGAACTAGATTCTCTGAGACAATCCGGGCAATACTCATTCCACTGTCTGAGTATGCACAACTGCAGAGCTCTCATACAGTATCGAGCAAGGGAAAGATGTCCATGGAATGCATCATTAAACCAATCACCTCCATACACTGAGTCATTGATAGCTGAACAGTAGACTGAAGAGAGAGGCAAGAGAAAGGATTTCGGCTTTTCTGACCCTAATGTCAGACAGATTTTCAACGATAGAGAATCAATTATAAACCCTAAGCACACTACCCTTGTAGCTGAGACAAGGAATCTCCCTTCCAGCTCCACCTTCATTTGAGGGGCTAAGAAAGATAACAAAAATGTCTCAGAATGAGATCTTGCTCGTAGAAAGATGGCATCTCAACTAATAGAACATCTAGGAGGGATGCCTAGCAATCCTGGAACAGAATTGAGCCCAAAATGAGAAATCACTGGAAACTGTGGCAAAGCCATTGTTGAACCATAAACAGAAGATTTTGTCCGGAAAAACAAAACTCAGAAATCTGAGATAATTGAAAAGTAACCTGATAGTACACATCCTTGAAGTCTAAGGTCGCTATAAACTGACCCTCTTGCACCAAGAAGAATGGAGCGAATAGTCTCCATCTTGAAGGACAGCACCCTGAAAAACTTGATCAGACATTTACTGTCTAAATTAGAGCGAAAAATTCCCTTTTTTTTTTTTTTTACAAACAGTATGGAAAAGAGACTACACCCTGTTCCTAAACTGACACTGCAACATTACTCCCAGGGTGACAATCCTGAACCCATTTCAAAGACGCCTATCTTCTTATCTGGACTACAGATAACCATGGTAGGTGGAACCTACTTCCTGGGAGAAAGGAGAAGAATGCCAATTTGTAACCCTGGAATACTATACCTACAGCACCTTAGGGATCAGGATAACTTGCATCCAGGCATGATAAAAATTCAGATAGACTGCCCCCCACAGGATCTGATCCTGGCTCAGCAAATCCCACATGCTGATGAGTTAGCTGAAGGTTTCTTAATAACTGACTGGGTATCCAAGAGGGCTTAAACTGCTCCTGCTTGGAAGACAAAAGGGAAAGATTCCTGAGGTTACGAAGGAAGCAATAGAAATAAAGAGTGGCCAAACGGCCTTTCTCCTGGATCTCCTCATGGAATCCTCCAAATGAACCCATAGAAGGCGCTGCACCAAAAAGATGCCCCACTTGTCTTATAAGAGCATCTATCCCTTATATGGATTGAAAATCTCTTAACCAGAAAAGCAACAGCCCCTACTACTTTAAGCACTCTGTGCCATGAAATTTAAAGGAGACATCTTGTTACTAACAGGAGATGGGGAAAGAGGAATCTTTGCCTTCTCCCATACCTGAGAAAATTATCCTAGCACGGTCAAGAACAGGGAAAATTTTCAGAGATGAGTCCTAGTATCCACAACGACATGGAGACGAGATTTATCCAGTAGCCAACCCCTCCTAAATAATGCACAAGGAGTTCAGACTTGATCTGAAGAACACTACTTCAGCACCAGATGAAGGAATTATACTGTCCGAATCGGAGCCTTAACCCTCAGATGCTACGGACTATCCTCCTCATCAGACTATAAGAGGAGAAAAAAGTGTAACAGCAAGCAGAGCAGAAACCTTACTATCTGAGTAGATAAATTTCCTCTTGCGATATCCTTTTTACGATAGGAAAGACAGATAATGCCACAGATACCCGAAGGTACCCGGGCAGACAAGTCTGCAAGCAAATAACTCCTCCAGGAGATTGAGAGGAACCGCAGGGCACTGCATGTGACACCATACAAACGCTTGGGACGTCTGGAGAGAAAACTGTGGCATAGCCTAAACAGCATCATACAGGGAGACATGAGGTTAAAAATCATCTTGGAAATTAAATTATTACAAATAAATAAAATGACACTGTCACTTTAAGATAATAAGAACTACTTAAAAAATCTAAATATATTTGTGAACAGACCTCTGTTGCATACTGTAGCCAAATAAATGTATTAATTGGATAAGGATAGAATTTATACAAGAAATTGGAACCTATGTAACTCACACAATGGATTGACATATGTAGGGGGAAGAAAAAATTCCGACCCTAATCACTTTATTTTTTCATTGCTTATGGAAAAAAAGGAATAATAAGCCAATGTAAACATCATTATTTAGTGACAGTTTAAAAATGGGATGTTCGTCAGGGCTATCACACACACACTGTTCCATTCCTTTGTTTCTCAGAGCGAGTACATAGAGCAAAATATCGAGGCAGTCTGAAAAATCAGCTCCGTTCTCAGGCTGGAGAACGAAGCGGAGTAGCAAACGAGTGCTCAAACACCTCAAAAATGGCCCCGCTCCGTAATGAAGATAGAAGGAGTGGCCAAAAGTCGGAACGGAAATAGCTCTATTCCGTCTACTAACTCTAGTATAAGGAATCTTGTAGGACTAAAAAATTTATCAGATCGGCGTGTTACCATCCCAAACCAGCTAACATTGTATCACAAAACATTGGCACAGCTGCTCTAATGTTAACTAACTACAGAGCTGGGTATTTACCAGGGAACTCACTGCCAATACCTCAGATACAATGCAGACCCACAGAAATGGTGCCAAATACGCTTAAAAAATGAAGCAGGAGCTTTAGATTCTAACAGTCCCTGAATCATTTTCCCTATGAACTAGGGAACTTTACATAACGTATAATTAAATACAGCATATACATCTAGCCCAACTGGTAGATAACTCCCTCCTTGTTGTGAAGGAGGATAACAGTCTCCATGTCACATGCATGATGTGCCTGCCACTGCCGTAAACATCCAATAGGATATGTCCCATTAAGAGCACATGGTTTTAACCCCTTCAGTGCCAGCCTTCTAGCCCCAGAAGAATAAAAGGCACTTACCGGCATTCTAGTCATCCGGCAGTCAGACGATTCACAAAGTTTGAGAGGATGCCGATCCTCACAGAGACCTGTGTAAAAAGAAAGACAGAGTAAGCTTACTCAGGCTTTCTATACCAGGGCAGCAACATGTTAGGAAAACGCAGCAAAGCCCACTTTACAAGTTCCTAAATGCTTTAAAGCCACCACAGCCCTGCTGAAGAGACTATCGTGGAGTACAGCTAGACCCAGATTGTGATGGAAGGCCAGAGCAATCTTGACCAGACTTCAAAATAAAAAAAATCTTGATAGAAGAATCTTAATCAGGACAACTTATTACTTCACCTCTTTCCTGTACTAGAGGCAAAAAGAATGACTGTGGTTTGTGGGAAGGGAAGTGATACTTAACAGCTCTGCTGTGGTGCTCTTTGCCTCCTCCTGAGGCCAGGAGTGATATTCCCAACAGTAATTAATGATGATCCGTGGACTCACCGTGTCATTAGAAGGAAAGTACATCTGATTCTATCTCCAAGTCATCAAGTATCCAGATAGAAAAAAGGACCTAAATAGAAGGTCTGGATGCAAAAACAGAATTTATACTTACCGATAAATTTCTTTCCTTCGGGATGAGTAGAGTCCATAGGTATTCATAACATGTGGCATATATTTTCTTCCACTTTAGAAAAGGTATGAAGAGAAGACCAAGTTGCTGCCTTGAAAATCTGTTCCAAGGAGGCAACATTTTTGAAGGCCTAAATAGTAGATACAGATCTAGTAGAATGAGCAGTTACTCTTTCTGGAGATGGTTTTCTGACAACCAAATAACCATAGTCTGTTTTAGCCATGATGCCAAGGCCACCGCTGCAGTCCTTTGACCCTTTCTGGGACCTGAAAAGTGGAAAAAGAAACTAGAAGACTAACTAAAGTATGTAGTAGCCTGAAGAATTTTAGGGCTTTGACTAAATCCAAATTGTGAATTAGGTGTTCCCTAGAGTTAGAAGGATTTGGTCACAGGGAGTGAACAATAATTTCCTGCTTAATATTTTCTGAAGACACTACCTTCGATAGAAAATCATATTTAGTCTGGAAGACCACTTTATCTTGATGAAAAATCAAAAAGGGTGATCAGAAGACAGGGTGGATAATTCAGAAATTCTTCTAGTAGAAGAAATGGGTAGAATAAATAGAACCTTTAGGTCCAAGGAGAGCATGGGTTCAAAGGGGGAACCTTGCAGAACAGAAAAAATCATATTCAAATTCCAAGGGGGAGAAATGGCTCTAATAACAGTGCAAATTCTCACCAAGGCTTGGACAAAAGTTTGGGTAACTTGGCCAGTTTTTTTATGAAGGAAAACCGATAATGCTGAAATCTGACCCTTTAACCCTTTGCGTGCTAAGCAGGATTTTAAATTTTTCTGTTTTTCACTATTTTAAAAAATAAATAATTGACTCCCCCCCCAGACTTATACCGTTGGAAAGATTAGGCGATTACCTTTCCAACTGTGGGGTCTGTAGCTGCTTAGATGCCTGAGATACAGGCTTCTAAGCAACATGCCCCCTTTCCCTATACTTTGTATTGTTAATTTTAAATAAAGTTGCACGGTGACATCATCACGTCATTGTGCATGACGTCACCACACGTAATGGGAAGCCCCGGCGATGCCTGTCACTATGCAGGCCTGATCACCGGGGTGTGAGCCCCCAGTTTGCTCAAAAGGTGGTGGAGTGCTAGCGACGGCTCTGAGCCGTCGTTCGCACTCAAGGGGTTGAACTAGCCAATAATCCCTTATCTAGTCCATCTTGAAGGAACTGAAAAATTCTAGGGATTCTAACAAAATTCCAAGAGAAACCTCTAGAAGCACAACGAAGTAAGTAAGCTTTCCTAATATTATGATACATTTTCTGCAAAACAGGCTTTCTGGCTTGCAGTACAGATAACAGAATTTGAAAATCCTCTGTTTTTGAGAACTAGTCGTTCAACCTCCATGCCATCAAATTCAGAGATTTGAGATCCGGATGATACCAAGTTCTGCCAGAACTATGAGAATAAAAGAAGTCAATTCCTGTTTGATTTTTGCAATGATTCTTCGAAAAAGAACAAACTGAGGAAATAGATAGACCACACAAAAACAGACATGGGCACTAATTGTCTGCCAGGTGTCATACTTACAGGATTATGGCTTGTGAATTGGAGCTGTGGGACACAATTAGCACATAATTGGTTAATTTGGTACACTGGAAAAGTTTTGCATAATAAACAGGGAAAATGAACAGCAAAAAGTTTTTGGGCTGCAGTATGTTCTCTAGGGATCCCTTCTAATGGGTCAGTCAAATTAAGTGGGGGTACAGACATGACTGCAAAATAATAAGCAAAACTGCAGGTAATTGGAAATAAAGATATATTCCAAAACTTTATATTATCAGTGTATTTGCACAAAATATGGCAAACAGCCTATAAAAACACCAGAATCCTAAAAGACAGAAAAAAAAGCAAAAGAATTTATCTCAGAAAAAAACTTTATTTTCCACCCTCTCAGCAGAGGTACTCACCCACCTCCTAGGCATATAAAGGGTCAAAACTGGACCCAGATAGCTTGTAAGGTCTGAGAGGCCAAGAGAAAATTTTCAGTCACTTGGAGATCGGGGGGCAGAATGATCTGCAGGCCTGTGAGGAAAACCCCCCACTAAAAGACACCATACACATAATATATTGAATAACCCACCTTGATCCCCCCATCCATCATGAGCCGAACCACTAACTGTGTTAGGCAAATTAGCAGTTTTCAGAGTAGCTTTTTTGTTATGTGAGGAAATATAGTGAACCCTTAACTAAAACATACTGAGGGCAAATAAAATAAAAAAAAAAAGGATTTTAACTCTGAATTGTTGGTGTTAAACACATAGGTAAATTACTATGTGTAAAGGCTAAGAACTATGTAGTACCTATACAAGAAGAATACTAGTGATAGTTCCTGGGCTGTGTTTAGTGTCTGAGTCACTTACCTGGACTGCAGCACCCCTCCACTGTATCTTACCAGATTGCTGAGGCCTTTCTCCCTCACAGAATGCTGATCCAGTAGAGAGCCCATTCAATGCAAGTAAATATACTGCAGAGGATACTTGCAGATATACCAGCAACCCATCGGGTGGAGGCTAAGAGACGGGGTCCACGTGAGGCCTGGGGGCAATTATGGCTGAGATTTACCCGTGAGACTGCTGACATGCCTTAATTAAGTTATTCCTTTACCCCAGCTTCACTGGGAATATTGGAAAAATTATCCTGAAGTCTTCCCTGAGTGAAGATGGAAAGAGAGTACTGGGTCTCAAGTCAGGTCTGAGCTCCCAATAAATAATTAGATAAAAATAATCAAAAATTACTAACAGTGCACTTCTCTCAACCTCTCTTCTCAGAGGCCAAGAACAAACTGGGCGGGGAGAGGAGGTGGGAGGGATTAAAGCTCTTGTGAGGGTTCTTGACTTCCTCCTAGTGGCAGGAAATATATCCCTCATGTTATAGACACCGATGGACTCTCATTTTATGAAAGAAAGCAGCAGCCAAGGAAAGAAACTAGACATACAAACTATATATTTATAAAAGGAATACAAGGCTTATTCACAGAAAACCTTACAAAACAAAATGTATGCTTACCTGATAAATTCTTTTGTTTCCTTTCCTTTCATGGAATCCACGATTCCATTCATTACTGTTGGGAAATTCACCCCCTGGCCACCAGGAGGAGACACAGACACCACAGCCAGAGCTTAAGTATCCTCCCACTACCCATACTCCCCAGTTATTCAGCCGAGAGAATAAAGGAGAGATAGGAGAACACTAAGGGTATATAGGTGCCTGAAGGTTAGAAAAAACATAATTTATGTAAGAACTTACCTGATAAATTCATTTCTTTCATATTAGCAAGAGTCCATGAGCTAGTGACGTATGGGATATACATTCCTACCAGGAGGGGCAAAGTTTCCCAAACCTCAAAATGCCTATAAATACACCCCTCACCACACCCACAATTCAGTTTAACGAATAGCCAAGAAGTGGGGTGATAAAAAAGTGCGAAAGCATATAAAATAAGGAATTGGAATAATTGTGCTTTATACAAAATCATAACCACCATAAAAAAGGGCGGGCCTCATGGACTCTTGCTAATATGAAAGAAATGAATTTATCAGGTAAGTTCTTACATAAATTATGTTTTCTTTCATGTAATTAGCAAGAGTCCATGAGCTAGTGACGTATGGGATAATGACTACCCAAGATGTGGATCTTTCCACACAAGAGTCACTAGAGAGGGAGGGATAAAATAAAGACAGCCAATTCCTGCTGAAAATAATCCACACCCAAAATAAAGTTTAACGAAAAACATAAGCAGAAGATTCAAACTGAAACCGCTGCCTGAAGTACTTTTCTACCAAAAACTGCTTCAGAAGAAGAAAATACATCAAAATGGTAGAATTTAGTAAAAGTATGCAAAGAGGACCAAGTTGCTGCTTTGCAGATCTGGTCAACCGAAGCTTCATTCCTAAACGCCCAGGAAGTAGAAACTGACCTAGTAGAATGAGCTGTAATTCTCTGAGGCGGAGTTTTACCCGACTCAACATAGGCAAGATGAATTAAAGATTTCAACCAAGATGCCAAAGAAATGGCAGAAGCTTTCTGGCCTTTTCTAGAACCGGAAAAGACTAGAAGTCTTACGAAAAGATTTCGTAGCTTCAACATAATATTTCAAAGCTCTAACAACATCCAAAGAATGCAACGATTTCTCCTTAGAATTCTGAGGATTAGGACATAATGAAGGAACCACAATTTCTCTACTAATGTTGTTGGAATTCACAACTTTAGGTAAAAATTCAAAAGAAGTTCGCAACACCGCCTTATCCTGATGAAAAATCAGAAAAGGAGACTCACAAGAAAGAGCAGATAATTCAGAAACTCTTCTGGCAGAAGAGATGGCCAAAAGGAACAAAACTTTCCAAGAAAGTAATTTAATGTCCAATGAATGCATAGGTTCAAACGGAGGAGCTTGAAGAGCTCCCAGAACCAAATTCAAACTCCAAGGAGAAGAAATTGACTTAATGACAGGTTTTATACGAACCAAAGCTTGTATAAAACAATGAACATCAGGAAGAATAGCAATCTTTCTGTGAAAAAGAACAGAAAGAGCAGAGATTTGTCCTTTCAAAGAACTTGCGGACAAACCCTTATCTAAACCATCCTGAAGAAACTGTAAAATTCTCGGTATTCTAAAAGAATGCCAGGAAAAATGATGAGAAAGACACCAAGAAATATAAGTCTTCCAGACTCTATAATATATCTCTCGAGATACAGATTTACGAGCCTGTAACATAGTATTAATCACAGAGTCAGAGAAACCTCTGTGACCAAGAATCAAGCGTTCAATCTCCATACCTTTAAATTTAAGGATTTCAGATCCTGATGGAAAAAAGGACCTTGTGACAGAAGGTCTGGTCTTAACGGAAGAGTCCACGATTGGCAAGAGGCCATCCGGACAAGATCCGCATACCAAAACCTGTGAGGCCATGCCGGAGCTACCAGCAGAACAAACGAGCATTCCTTCAGAATCTTGGAGATTACTCTTGGAAGAAGAACTAGAGGCGGAAAGATATAGGCAGGATGATACTTCCAAGGAAGTGATAATGCATCCACTGCCTCCGCCTGAGGATCCCGGGATCTGGACAGATACCTGGGAAGTTTCTTGTTTAGATGGGACGCCATCAGATCTATTTCTGGAAGTTCCCACATTTGAACAATCTGAAGAAATACCTCTGGGTGAAGAGACCATTCGCCCGGATGCAATGTTTGGCGACTGAGATAATCCGCTTCCCAATTGTCTACACCTGGGATATGAACCGCAGAGATTAGACAGGAGCTGGATTCCGCCCAAACCAAAATTCGAGATACTTCTTTCATAGCCAGAGGACTGTGAGTCCCTCCTTGATGATTGATGTATGCCACAGTTGTGACATTGTCTGTCTGAAAACAAATGAACGATTCTCTCTTCAGAAGAGGCCAAAACTGAAGAGCTCTGAAAATTGCACGGAGTTCCAAAATATTGATCGGTAATCTCACCTCCTGAGATTCCCAAACTCCTTGTGCCGTCAGAGATCCCCACACAGCTCCCCAACCTGTGAGACTTGCATCTGTTGAAATTACAGTCCAAGTCGGAAGCACAAAAGAAGCCCCCTGAATTAAACGATGGTGATCTGTCCACCATGTTAGAGAGTGTCGAACAATCGGTTTTAAAGATATTAATTGAGATATCTTCGTGTAATCCTTGCACCATTGCTTCAGCATACAGAGCTGAAGAGGTCGCATGTGAAAACGAGCAAAGGGGATCGCGTCCGATGCAGCAGTCATAAGACCTAGAATTTCCATGCATAAGGCTACCGAAGGGAATGATTGTGACTGAAGGTTTCGACAAGCTGCAATCAACTTTAGACATCTCTTGTCTGTTAAAGACAGAGTCATGGACACTGAATCCATCTGGAAACCCAGAAAGGTTACCCTTGTCTGAGGAATCAAAGAACTTTTTGGTAAATTGATCCTCCAACCATGATCTTGAAGAAACAACACAAGTCGATTCGTATGAGATTCTGCTAAATGTAAAGACTGAGCAAGTATCAAGATATCGTCCAAATAAGGAAATACCACAATACCCTGTTCTCTGATTACAGACAGCAGGGCACCGAGAACCTTTGTAAAAATTCTTGGAGCTGTAGCTAGGCCAAACGGCAGAGCCACAAACTGGTAATGCTTGTCCAGAAACGAGAATCTCAGGAACTGATAATGATCTGGATGAATCGGAATATGCAGATATGCATCCTGTAAATCTATTGTGGACATATAATTCCCTTGCTGAACAAAAGGTAAGATAGTCCTTACAGTTACCATCTTGAATGTTGGTATCCTTACATAATGATTCAATATTTTTAGATCCAGAACTGGTCTGAAAGAATTCTCCTTCTTTGGTACAATGAAGAGATTTGAATAAAACCCCATCCCCTGTTCCAGAACTGGAACTGGCATAATTACTCCAGTCAACTCTAGATCTGAAACACATTTCATAAATGCTTGAGCTTTTACTGGATTTACTGGGACACGGGAAAGAAAAAATCTCTTTGCTTCTGAAACAATGCTCTGAATCCAAAGATTGTGAACAGAATTGATCCAAATTTCCTTGAAAAAACGTAACCTGCCCCCTACCAGCTGAGCTGGAATGAGGGCCGCACCTTCATGTGGACTTAGAAGCAGGCTTTGCCTTTCTAGCTGGCTTGGATTTATTCCAGACTGGAGATGGTCTCCAAACTGAAACTGCTCCTGAGGATGAAGGATCAGGCTTTTGTTCTTTGTTGAAACGAAAGGAACGAAAACGATTATTAGCCCTGTTTTTACCTTTAGATTTTTTATCCTGTGGTAAAAAAGTTCCTTTCCCACCAGTAACAGTTGAAATAATGGAATCCAACTGAGAACCAAATAATTTGTTACCCTGGAAAGAAATGGAAAGTAAAGTTGATTTAGAAGCCATATCAGCATTCCAAGTTTTAAGCCATAAAGCTCTTCTAGCTAAAATAGCTAGAGACATAAACCTGACATCAACTCTGATAATATCAAAAATGGCATCACAGATAAAATTATTAGCATGCTGAAGAAGAATAATAATATCATGAGAATCACGATGTGTTACTTGTTGCGCTAAAGTTTCCAACCAAAAAGTCAAAGATATAGCAGGTCTAAGAAGATTACCTGAACACAGATAAGCTTTTCTTAGAAAGGATTCAATTTTCCTATCTAGAGGATCCTTAAACGAAGTACCATCTGACGTAGGAATAGTAGTACATTTAGCAAGGGTAGAAATAGCCCCAACAACTTTAGGGATCTTGTCCCAAAATTCTAATCTGTCAGACGGCACAGGATATAATTGCTTAAAACGTTTAGAAGGAGTAAATGAATTACCCAAATTATCCCATTCTTTGGAAATTACTGCAGTGCAGAAATAGCATTAGGAACAGGAAAAACTTCTGGAATAACCACAGGAGCTTTAAATACCTTATCTAAACGTTTAGAATTAGTATCAAGAGGACCAGAATCCTCTATTTCTAAAGCAATTAGTACTTCTTTAAGTAAAGAACGAATAAATTCCATTTTAAATAAATATGAAGATTTATCAGCATCAACCTCTGAGACAGAATCCTCTGAACCAGAGGAATCATCAGAATCAGAATGATGATGTTCAGTTAAAAATTCATCTGTAGGGAGAGAAGTTTTAAAAGATTTTTTACATTTACTAGAAGGAGAAATAACAGACATAGCCTTCTTTATGGATTCAGAAACAAAATCTCTTATATTATCAGGAACATTCTGCACCTTAGATGTTGAAGGAACTGCAACAGGCAATGGTACTTTACTAAAGGAAATATTATCTGCTTTAACAAGTTTGTCATGACAATCAATACAAACAACAGCTGGAGGAATAGCTACCAAAAGTTTACAGCAGATACACTTAGCTTTGGTAGATTCAGCACTTGACAGCGATTTTCCTGTAGTATCTTCTGACTCGGATGCAACGTGAGACATCTTGCAATATGTAAGAGAAAAAACAACATATATATAAAGCAAAATTGATCAAATTCCTTAAATGACAGTTTCAGGAATGGGAAAAAATGCCAAAGGACAAGCTTCTAGCAACCAGAAGCAATAAAAAATGAGACTTAAATAATGTGGAGACAAAAGTGACGCCACATCCGGAACGCCGACATTTTTGGCGCAAAATAACGTCAAAAAATTACGCAACTTCCGGCGACACGTATGACGCCGGAAACGGAAATAGAATTTTTGCGCCAAAAAAGTCCGCGCCAAGAATGACGCAATAAAATGAAGCATTTTCAGCCCCCGCGAGCCTAACAGCCCACAGGGAAAAAGTCAAATTTTAAGGTAAGAAAAAATGTTAAATTAAAATGCATTATCCCAAATATGAAACTGACTGTCTGAAAATAAGGAAAGTTGAACATTCTGAGTCAAGGCAAATAAATGTTTGAATACATATATTTAGAACTTTATAAACAAAGTGCCCAACCATAGCTTGAAGTGTCACAGAAAATAAGACTTACTTACCCCAGGACACTCATCTACATATAGCAGATAGCCAAACCAGTACTGAAACGAGAATCAGCAGAGGTAATGGTATATATAAGAGTATATCGTCGATCTGAAAAGGGAGGTAAGAGATGAATCTCTACGACCGATAACAGAGAACCTATGAAATAGACCCCGTAGAAGGAGATCACTGCATTCAAATAGGCAATACTCTCCTCACATCCCTCTGACATTCACTGAACGCTGAGAGGAAAACCGGGCTCCAACTTGCTGCGGAGCGCATATCAACGTAGAATCTAGCACAAACTTACTTCACCACCTCCATCGGAGGCAAAGTTTGTAAAAACTGAATTGTGGGTGTGGTGAGGGGTGTATTTATAGGCATTTTGAGGTTTGGGAAACTTTGCCCCTCCTGGTAGGAATGTATATCCCATACGTCACTAGCTCATGGACTCTTGCTAATTACATGAAAGAAATATAATATCGCCATAAAAATAAATCAAGGCGGTTCATGGACTTTCCATGCCAGGAAAGAAAAGAATTTATCAGGTAAGCATACATTTTGTTTTCTTTCTAATGGCATGGAGAGCCCACAATTCCATTCATTACTGTTGAGAAACCAATACCTGAGCCAGAGAGGACACAGAATGGACAGGGAGGGAGATCAAAGGCAAGCGGACCTAAACTGAAGGCACCTCCTCTAGAATAACCGTTCTGCCAAAAGAAACCTCATCTGAGGCAAAATATCAAACTTGTAAAATTTAGAAAAAATTGCTCCATAAAAGCTTTATTCTTAAAAAATCCAAGAAGATACAGTACGGGTAGAGAGCCATAATCCTCTCAGGAAGCTGCTTTCCAGCTTCTTCATAAGCCAAACAAATGACACTCCTCAGCTAGAAGAAAAGGATAGTTGCAGTGGCTCTTGACCCTTGCGCCTACCGGCGTACACCACAAACAAGGAAGAAAATTACTTAAAATCCTTGGCAATCTGGAGATTTTTAGGCAGCACCATATCCATGTTGTGTAGCATATATTCCTTCTGTAGAAAAACAAAAATTTATGCTTACCTGATAAATTTCTTTCTATCCGGATATGGAGAGTACACAACCTCATCAGTTACTAGTGGGAATATCACTCCTGGCCAGCAGGAGGAGGGAAAGAGAACCACAGCAAAGCTGTTAAGTGTCATTCCCCTACCCAAAATCCCCAGTCATTCGAAGAAGGGAAATGGAAAAAGGAATAACACAAAGGTGTAGAGGTGCCTGAGGTTTAGTCAAAAACTTAAATTATGCTTATCTGATAATTTTCTTTCCTTCTGACAGGAAGAGTCCACAGCTGCATTCATTACTTTTGGGAATTCAGAACCTGGCCACCAGGAGGAGGCAAAGACACCTCAGCCAAAGGCTTAAATACCTCCCCCACTTCCCTCATCCCTCAAAAAATGGCAACACTTAGAACGAGGGATTAAAAACCTGAAAGGACCCAGTAACTGTCCATCAGTTAAATAACCTACAAAGCCAAGCTAAAGACCACTCAGAACCCTAGATCCATCGAGCACAAAGAGCCCCCCAAGGAGCCAAGTCCCCCGGGCTTTCTGATCACACAGAACTAACCCTTGCCCCGAAGTAGGAACCTTCACCTACCCCCTAGGGGGAAAATGGAGGACACATACGATGCTAAAGGACCACTAACGAAGGAAAGAACCTTGAAACAACCAAGGCAAGCCCAAGGACGCTAAAGACAACTGCCCAGGGAAGATCTCCGTAGCCTAGCCGACACAATAGCTAAACTAGTCAAACATAGGTAGGAAACCAAAATCCAGCCTCAAGACAGCAAAGCTGACCCTAAGCCAACATGGGAGACCATCCCACAGAGAGTGCCGAAAAAATCTAGATAACACTCTCGTCTAGAAAACTAGACCTTAGAAAAACATCCAACACCAGCAGCATGAGTGACCAGCGGAGGGACAAAAACCGTGACCCCCCACCAAGGCAGGAACGAGGTTAAAGAGCTGCTACAGCAGGATCAACTTCCAACCCTCAGCCAATAGGCAGGGAGATAAGCCTCAGGCCACATAGACCTGCAGTAACTGGAAACACACGGTCAAGACTCAACAGAGCAGCCAGATCCCCGACCCCCTTTCCGAGGTAAAGGACTCAGTCTAATAAACTGGCAAATCCGAATACAGCATCCCAGTACCAGAACCCAGCCCTATGACCTCTTGCATGCAAAGGAGAGCAGCACCCCTCGAAAAAAAAAGAGAAGAGAAAAGCTATGAGGCCTCATGGACACTGAAACACTGCAAGACCTCCCTAAAGGACGATAAATGTAAAGGAATAGCTTCCCCAGACAGAGGCTTGGCAAAGAGAAAAATAAATGGAAAAAGCCATCAATAAGATACAGACAGCTCAGTTGAAATAGCTGTGCAATAGCTGCCCCTGACAACAACCGTAAGATCTCGCCTGAAAGACAGCAAAACTCAGGCAGATATCAAATCGTCTCAGAAGGGACAAGCGGCAGATGTAGAACCCAAAGGCCTGAAACCGATTTGAAAACAGCTCATGAGCACACCTTCAAGGTGCAATAGCTGCAGCTGGTTTTACCTAGGACCGATCCAGAGCCTGACTCCGAATCTCAGACAAGAGACATGGCCATAAGCCAGACCCCCAGAACCCTAGATCGATCAATGTTCTAACCCCTTAAGGACCAACCAGTGATCACATACGGAGGAAAGCACCCTGCAGTGCACTTGAAGAGATACAGACCAAAGAGGCCAAGGGGCCACCTTAACAGGTCTAGGAAGAGGGCAACCAGCGCCTGAAGGTGCAACTGGATCCCGGGTCCTCTGCTGTAAACCCAAAGAGATAGATCTCTCAGAAAGTGGAAAGGGAACACCCCCCTCCAAAATCCACAGGATTACAAGTACCAGGCTCCAAACCAGTCCGTAGGATGAGCAGATGATAATATCTCCAAAAGACCCTTACAGGATCAATCTCCCTGAAATCCTGTACCTCACAGGAAAACACAGTGGGAGTCTCACAACTCCTGGCAGAAAAGTCGACCAGGGGAGAATGCCAGGAAAAATGAAAGGGGGATCCCCCAACCCCTGCGCTCCCATAGGAGAGCGTACAACATAATAAAGGAGGAAGTAACAAGGACATACCCAGACACGGATGACCCAACCACCCGAGAAGGTGACAAAGTAGCCCCAGCAACCTACGAGAGGTGCCTGGGACGAGCCACAAAAATTAAACATCCAGAAGGTACCAAGACAGAAAACGAAACCTCCAAACCCAATGGGAATGGAGAAACCTCAGTTTCAAGGCCAAAGGCCTCACATGATGAGCCACACAGACTCCGATCCTGGAAACCCCTAAGGTGTAGAACATGGGGGTGGGATTCAAACTCCAAATCTTGAGTTTGCTAATTAGACATGTTACCACTAAGCTATCGTAGAGGCCTACTCAATAGTAGAACGGGAGGTAGGCCAAAGCAGTCCTCCCCCTTCTAAAATGGAGGCAACAAGAAAAAAACGAACACTTAACAAAGTGAATGACCCAGCACCCAACAGGGTATCCAGTAAATCAGCACCACGTGGGTGACATGAACCGAAAAGAACCGTATATAGTGCCCGACCAGGACCCGCCTGGCATGAGAACACTCCAAAACTGTCCAAGGAAAATTGAGGCCCCCAAAGGGATCGATAACAAACTATAAACATAACTATGCATTATATAATACTACGCAACTTCTGAGGAAGTGCCCATGCGACCATAAAATCGCAAGTATCAGTTTCAGAGAAGAAACGTTCCCAAAAACGGAAATTATATCAAACATGAGCTTCAGAAAACAAATTAAACACATCCTAACCGGATAAAAAAAAATGAAGGCAGCACCCGTGGGTGAAAGCCCAAGGAGAATGGGAACGTCAACGGGACCAATGCCCCAATTGCCTAAGCTCAGAACTGGAACAAATACTTAAAAGAAAAAAAAGACGGAGACGTGAAGGAGATTGGCTTTATCCCCATACGTCTAACCCAATTTGCACTCCAGCACAGAAGACTAAGGATCCCTCGGCCCAGTAGGACCGGAATCCTCCTACACTGCTAAAACATTCCTTAGTAGTACATGAAGGCGTGCCAGTCGATAGGGGCCCCTGAAGCCTCAGAGGACATCGTTTACACAGAAGGTCGAACTGACTCAGGCGATATCACGCTCGATGGACCCTGGTTTACAGAACATGGACAGTATCTTAGAAATACTTCTCTTGGGAGATATAAATGTGCCAGTGCCATGGACATGCGGAACTGTGCCGTAACCTCTGGAGGAAACAAGTCGCCTTCTAGAGGAGTAACAGCCCTAGGGACACCTGCTTGCGTAGCAAAAAAAAGTTCTGGGGCACTCGCCTCACTGGATATGGAATCCTCAGGGGCGGATGGCTCAACGCACTGGCACGGCAATCGGAACATAACTGATGGGCATGGATATTTCTGATACTTTATTGGTCGCACTCAGACACTCTGTAATTGCATTGCACTCAGATGTACGGTATGCTGTAATTTATAGTTCAGATACAGGTGATACTCCAAACAATGTAACAGTATAAGTGCAAATCTGCTCGTATATAATCCACTGTTAAATAGAGAACATTGAACTCCTGACTTAAGGTATAAATAGTATGGACAGTGAAAAAAACGGTATCTAAGTATATAAAGATTACCTGGTGTCCGTTGTATATCTCTTCGTGGGTAGTGAGAAAATTACCTTATGTCCGTTGTATGTCTCTACGTGGATGGTGAGGCTCCTTGTGATCGGAAATAGAGACACTCCTCAGTCTCTTGTGAGAAAAGCTTGAATACTGATAAGAGGATCCGTTACAAGGAAAAAACAAACAGCCGCAAACATTGCAAATAAAGTCCGACTTTATTGAAAGTCAAGGTGAAGCCCAGGTACATACAAGCTCGGGAGGGAGTACAAACATGGACAGTATCTTAGAACATGGAAAGTATCTTAGAAATACTTCTCTTGGGAGATATAAATGTGCCAGTGCCATGGACATGCGGAACTGTGCCGTAACCTCTGGAGGAAACAAGTCGCCTTCTAGAGGAGTAACAGCCCTAGGGACACCTGCTTGCGTAGCAAAAAAAAGTTCTGGGGCACTCGCCTCACTGGACATGGAATCCTCAGGGGCGGATGGCTCAACGCACTCTACGCTCCCTGAATCGGGGGAAGAGAGTACTCTGGCACGGCAATCAGAACATAACTGATGGGCATGGATAAGCTGGGCCATTTCATACTCCTCACAAGATGTATACTCGGAATCTGAGATGTCCGCTCTAAAAAAATCGGAATTCTCCATAACCTCGAGATTGCAAATATGGACAAAAGCTAAACGGCACCTTACACCCCCAATGGCTGGGGCACTCACCACCTCCTGTGAACCAGACAACCAGTGAACAGACCCTCTCCATTGTCACTCGGTCAAAGTACGGAAATGGAAGCTTAGCAAAGAGGGTGCGCCAGTCCAAAAGGACCGAGCAGACCGATGATAAGGCTGTTATGCTCCAAATAGGCCTGAGCACAAGCATCATAAGCAGACAGAATCACATAAACATGATTAAAGTCCCCCCTGTTCAATAACCCCCCACAGGAGATATTAACCCTTGATTCCATAAGATAAAAGGAGTCCCACTGGAACCCTGACTTCTTTTGTTAACAATACATTCCCATATTAAAATAAAATGAAATGATCTTACCGGAATCTACGCCGTGGAACAGGAACACGGCCCTTCAAGTGTGACAGATAGTAGCCTCGCTTCTGACATGGACTTGAGTAAATAAAGGCAGGCAGCCAAACTCGTCAACGCCGATCGACAAGGAGCTGTTAACATGAGTCGGGATGGTTTCGCAGAGACGACACTTCCTGCATCTCCGGACTCTAACTTTCATCCATGCTCTCACTGAGAGGCTAACAGGATTACTTAAAACTCAAGTCCCATTTTAAAAAGAGTACTACCCTCCATAAGAGACTATCTTTACAAACTTCTGATACTTCTCTGCCAACCTCCTGTGACGAAAGGCAAAGAATGACTAAGGAAAAATGGAAGTGGGGGAGGTATTTAAGCCTTTGGCTGGGGTGTCTTTGCCTCCTTCTGGTGGCCAGGTTCTGAATTCCCAAAAGTAATGAATGCAGCTGTGGACTCTTCCTGTTTAAAGGGACATTGAACCCAAAAATCTTCTTTCGTGATTCAGATAGAGCATGCAATTTTAAGCAACTTTCTAATTTACACCTATTATCAATTTTTCTTTGTTCTCTTGCTTTCTTTATTTGAAAAAGAAGGCATCTAAGCTATTTTTTTGGTTCAGAACCATAGAAAGCACTTGTTTATTGGTGGGCGAATTTATCCACCAATCAGCAAGAACAACCCAGTTTGTTCACCAAAAATGGGCCGGCATCTAAACTTACATTCTTGCATTTCAAATAAAGATACCAAGAGAATGAAGACAATTTGATAATAGGAGTCAATTAGAAAGTTGCTTAAAATTGAATGCTTTATCTGAATTACAAAAGAAAAAAATTGGGTTCAGTGTCCCTTAAAGAAGAAAAATAACTCTTAATAAAGGGTGGGGTCGTGGACACCTTTCCTAAGATATGGAGAGTCCACAACATCATGACACGGGATGACTAGGGAGGGAAAACAAGACAGGCAGACCTAAACAGAAGGCACCACCGCTTGAAGAACCTTTCTCCCAAAAGAAGCCTCCGCCGAGGCAAAAGTATCAAATTTGTAAAATTTGCAAAAAGTATGCAGAGAGGACCAAGTTGTAGCCTTGCAAATCTGTTCCACAGAAGCATCATTTTTTTAAGGCCCAAGAAGAGGAAAACAGCCCTTGTGGAATGAGCTGTAATACTCTCAGGAGGCTGCTGATCTGCAGTCGCATGCGCAAAACGAATAATACTTCTCAACCAGAAAGAAAGAGAAGAAGCAGTAGCTTTCTGACCCTTACACTTTACTGAGAAACAAACAAACAGGGCAGAAGACTGGCTTAAATCCTTAGTCACCTGAAGGTAGAATTTTAGAGCATGCACAACATCCAAATTGTGCAACAGACGTTCTTTGTGAGAAGGATTAGGACAGAGAGAAGACAACAATTTGCTGATTAATATTTCAATCCGAAACAACGTTAGGGAGAAATCCCAACCTAGTACGCAGGACTGCCTTATCCACATGAAAGATAAGGTAAGGTGAATCGCACTGCAGAGCCGAGAGCTCTGAGACTCTTCGAGCAGAAGAGATAGCAATAAGAAACAAAACCTTCCAAGATAACAACTTAATATCTATGGAATGCATTGGCTCAAACGGAGCCTGCTGTAAAACCTTAAGAACAAGGTTAAGGCTCCACGGGGGAGCAACAGGTTTAAACACAGGCCTGATTTTGACCAGGGCCTGACAAAAAGATTGAACATCTGGAACGTTCGCCAGACGCTAGTGAAACAAAAAAGGTAATGCACTAATCTGACCATTCAGAGAACTGACTGAGAATCCTTTCACCAGACCTTCCTGGAGAAAAGACAAAATTCTAGGAATCCGGACCCTATTCCAAGAGAAGATGTTAGATTCACACCACGAAAGGTATTTACGCCATACCTTATGATGAATTTTTCGAGTAACAGACTTGCGAGCCTGGATCATGGTCTCAATCCACGCTTAGCCAGAACTAAGCGTTCAATCTCCAAGCAGTCAGCTTCAGAGAAACAAGATTTGGATGGAGGAATGGACCCTGAGTTAGAAGGTCCTTCCTCAGGTGGCCGAAATGCTTCACTAAGTCTGCATACTAGATCCTGCGAGGCCATGCAGGAGCTATTAAAATTACTGATGCTCTCTCCTGTTTGATACGAGCAATAACTTGTGGAAGGAGTGCAAATGGAGGAAACAGGTATGATAGACCGAAATCCCAGGGAACTGCCACTGAGGTGATGTTGTCCGACTGAAACCTGATAAACCGGGCTAAGGACAACTGAGGCCAAGCTACCAGAGCATTGAAAATCGCTCTCAACTCCAAGATGCTTATGAGGAGAGGAGACTCCTCCCAAATCCATAGTCCCTGCGCCTTTAATGAATCCCAGACTGCTCCCCAGCCAATCAGACTGGCGTCCATGGTCACAATCACCTAGGAAGGTCTCTGGAAGCATGTGCCCTGAGACAGCCACCACAGGAGAGAGTCTCTTCTTGACTGGTCCAGATCTATCCTCTGAGACAGATCCAAATGATCTTCTTTCCACTGTCTGAGCATGCATAACTGCATAGCTCTTAAAAGGGATTGAGCAAAGGGAATGATGTCCATGGAAGCGACCATAAGACCAATTAACTCCATACATTGAGCCACTAATGGCCGAACAGTAGAGGGAAGAGAAGAATTTTGGATTTTCTGACCTCCGTCAGAAAAATTTTCATAGATAGGGAATCTATTATAGTCCCTAAGAGAACCACCTTTGTAGCTGGAACAAGGGAACCTTATCCAGATTCACTTTCCATCCGTGGGAACGTAGAAAAGACAACAAGACCTCAGAGTTAGCTTGTTGAAAAGATGACGCCTGAACCATAATGTCGTCCAGGAATAGGGCCACTGCAATTCCCCAAAACCTGATCACTGACAAAAGAGCCCCCAGAACCTTTGAGAAGATTCTGAAAGCTGTGGCAAGGCCAAACAGAAAAGCCACAAACTGAGAGTGTTTGTCTAAAAAGGCAAATCTCAAGAACCTGTGATGATCCCTGAGGATGTGAAAATTAAGATACTCATCCTTCAGGTCTATGGTCATGAGGAACTAACTCTCTTCGACCAAAGGAAGAATAGAACAAATGATTTCCATCTGGAAGGACGGTACTCTGAGAAACTTGTTAAGACACTTTAGGTCTAAAAAATGTAGAAAAGTTCCCTCTTTTTTGGGAACCACAAACAGATATGAATAGAATAATAGGCCCTGTTCCCTTGCTGGAACTGGAACTATCACTCCCAGGGAGGAAAGGTCCGAAACACAGTTCAAGAATCCCTCTATCTTTATCTGGTCTGCAGATAATCTTGAGAGATGAAATCTGCCCCTGGGAGGGAAAGTTTTGAATGCTATTTTGTAACACTGAGATACTATGTCCACAGCCCAAGGATCAGGGACATCTCATATCCATGCTTGACAAAACAGAGAAAGCCTGCCCCCCACTTGATCCGATCTCGGACCTGGGGCAGACCCTTCATGCTGACTTAGACTCAGCAGCTAGCTTCTGTGATTGTTTCCCCTTGCTCCAAGACTGTTTGGGTTTTCAAGAAGACTTGAACAGTTCCTGCTTGGAAGAGGAAGACTTTCCTTTGAAGTTACGAAAGTAACGAAAATTACTTTGACAATCCTTAGGGCCTGTTCTTCTTGTCTTATATTAGAAAAGACCCTTTTCAACCCGAATATCTCTACCATACCAGGTCCAAACAAGGTCTTACCCTTGTAAGGAAGCGCCAGAAGCTTGGACTAAAAGGTAACATCAGCTGACCAAGATTTCAGCCACAACGCCCTGCGGGCTAGGACAGTGAAGCCAGATAACTTGGCTCCCAGTCTAATAACTTGCATGGTAGTATCAGAATAAAGGAAATGGCTAGTTTGAGAGCCTTAATCCTGTCTTGGATCTCCTCCAAAGTAGTCTCTACCAAAATAGATTCAGACAAGGCATGGCACCAATAAGATGCCGCACTTGACACAGCGGAGGAAAGAATCTTGGATTTTCTGCCATACAAACTGGAGGTTACCATTGAAGACCTTGATGAACATACATCTTCATCAAATAAGCCTCCAGCTTTTTAAAGATGGGAGACAGGGAGAAATGTATCTCTGTCTCTTTCCATTCCTGTGAGATAAACGGTCTTGAACAGGAAACACCTACACAGAGGAAGGCACATCATAGTATTTATAAAGTTTACTAGATTTCTTAGGGTTGACTATGACAGGCGTATCAGAGTCATCCAAAGTAGCCAATACCTTCTTTTAACAGTACACAAAGGTGTTCAAGCTTAAATCTGAAGCTTACTTCTTCAGTATCAGATAAAGGAATTATACTGTCCAAATCTCAGATTTCACCCTCAGAGGCTACCAAATTATCTTCCTCATCAGACTTATGAAGGAGAGCAACCTGTGTAGCAGTAGGTGAAGCAGAAACCTTACATCCTGAATCTCTAATTTGCCTCTTGCGTTTTTCCCTTTAGCATAGGAAAAACAGATAATACTGCAGAAGATACCCGAGCAGCAATTTCTGCAAGCAAATAAACTCATCCAGGAGGCTGAGAGGAACTGCAGGGCACTGTATGTGACACCATAGAGGCTTGGGACATTGAGGAGAAAGCTGTGGCATTGCCTGAACAGTATAATCCTGAGAGACATTATGCTAAGAAATAAAAATTTTAACTTTACATTTTAAAGTTTATCTAGACATGAGATACAGAATTGCATAACACCACAATCTGGTTCTCCAGACATAAAAAACAGAATTTATGCTTACCTGATAAATTACTTTCTCTTGCGGTGTATCCAGTCCACGGATTCATCCTTTACTTGTGGGATATTCTCATTCCCTACAGGAAGTGGCAAAGAGAGCACACAGCAGAGCTGTCCATATAGCTCACCCTCTAGCTCCACCCCCCAGTCAATCGACCAAAGGTTAGGAAGAAAAAGGAGAAACCATAGGGTGCAGTGGTGACTGTAGTTTAAACAAATGTTTTTTACCTGACTTAATTGCCAGGGCGGGCCGTGGACTGGATACACCGCAAGAGAAACAGAATTTATGCTTACCTGATAAATTACTTTCTCCAACGGTGTGTCCGGTCCACGGCGTCATCCTTACTTGTGGGATATCTCTTCCCCAACAGGAAATGGCAGAGTCCCAGCAAAGCTGGCCATATGATCCCTCCTAGGCTCCGCCCACCCCAGTCATTCGACCGACGGACAGGAGGAAATATATATAGGAGAAACCATATGGTACCGTGGTGACTGTAGTTAGAGAAAATAATTCATCAGACCTGATTAAAAAACCAGGGCGGGCCGTTGGAGAAAGTAATTTATCAGGTAAGCATAAATTCTGTTTTCTCCAACATTGGTGTGTCCGGTCCACGGCGTCATCCTTACTTGTGGGAACCAATACCAAAGCTTTAGGACACGGATGAAGGGAGGGAGCAAATCAGGTTACCTAAACGGAAGGCACCACAGCTTGCAAAACCTTTCTCCCAAAAATAGCCTCCGAAGAAGCAAAAGTATCAAATTTGTAAAATTTGGCAAAAGTGTGCAGTGAAGACCAAGTCGCTGCCTTACATATCTGGTCAACAGAAGCCTCGTTCTTGAAGGCCCATGTGGAAGCCACAGCCCTAGTGGAGTGAGCTGTGATTCTTTCAGGAGGCTGCCGTCCGGCAGTCTCATAAGCCAATCGGATGATGCTTTTAAGCCAAAAGGAAAGAGAGGTAGAAGTCGCTTTTTGACCTCTCCTTTTACCAGAATAAACAACAAACAAGGAAGATGTTTGTCTGAAATCTTTTGTAGCCTCTAAATAGAATTTTAGAGCACGGACTACGTCCAAATTGTGTAACAAACGTTCCTTCTTTGAAACTGTATTCGGACATAAAGAAGGTACAACTATCTCCTGGTTAATATTTTTGTTAGAAACAACCTTAGGAAGAAAACCAGGCTTAGTACGCAAAACCACCTTATCTGCATGGAACACCAGATAGGGCGGAGAACACTGCAGAGCAGATAACTCTGAAACTCTTCTAGCAGAAGAAATTGCAACCAAAAACAAAACTTTCCAAGATAGTAACTTAATATCTATGGAATGTAAAGGTTCAAACGGAACCCCTTGAAGAACTGAAAGAACTAGATTTAGACTCCAGGGAGGAGTCAAAGGTCTGTAAACAAGCTTGATCCTAACCAGAGCCTGAACAAATGCTTGAACATCTGGCACAGCTGCCAGTCTTTTGTGTAGTAAGACAGATAAAGCAGAGATCTGTCCCTTTAGAGAACTTGCAGATAATCCTTTCTCCAAACCTTCTTGTAGAAAGGAGAGAATCTTAGGAATTTTTATCTTATTCCATGGGAATCCTTTGGATTCACACCAACAGATATATCTTTTCCATATTTTATGGTAAATCTTTCTAGTTACCGGTTTTCTGGCCTGAACCAGAGTATCTATCACAGAATCTGAAAAATCACGCTTCGATAGAATCAAGCGTTCAATCTCCAAGCCGTCAGCTGGAGGGAGACCAGATTTGGATGTTCGAATGGACCCTGAACAAGAAGGTCCTGTCTCAAAGGTAGCTTCCATGGTGGAACTGATGACATATTCACCAGGTCTGCATACCAAGTCCTGCGTGGCCACGCAGGAGCTATCAAGATCACCGAGGCCCTCTCCTGATTGATCCTGGCTACCAGCCTGGGAATGAGAGGAAACAGTGGAAATACATAAGCTAGGTTGAAAGTCCAAGGTGCTACTAGTGCATCTACTAGAGTCGCCTTGGGATCCCTGGATCTGGACCCGTAGCTTATCCGAAGGCACAGACATGTTAAACAGGCTTAAACTTGTCAACAAAGCACAAAAAACGTTTTAAAACAAAACCGTTACTGTCTCTTTAAATTTTAAACAGAAAACACTTTATTACTGAATATTTGAAAAAGTATGAAGGAATTGTTCAAAAATTACCAAAATTTCACCACAGTGTCTTAAAGCATTAAGAGTATTGCACACCAAATTTCAGAGCTTTAACCCTTAAAATAACGGAACCGGAGCCGTTTACAAATTTAACCCCTATACAGTTCCAGCTATAGCCTTTGCTGAGACCCAACCAAGCCCAGAGGGGAATACGATACCAATTGACGCCTTCTAGAAGCTTTTCCAGCAAATTTCAAATCCTCACACATGCATCTGCATGCCCTGCTCTCAAAAAACAACTGTGCAGTAATGGCGCGAAAATGAGGCTCAGTCTACAACTAGGAAGGCCCCCTGACTGGAAAAGGTGTCTAACATAGTGCCTGTCATTTAATAAACGTTTCCCAAGTTTATAAATGCGAATTGTCAGCATAAATATGAATAAAATGCCCAAATAAAGCAATCGATTTAGCCCATAAAAAGGTCTACCCGTTTTTTAGCCCATATTAAGCCCTTTATTCTGTTTGTTTGACTAAGAAAATGGCTTACCGGTCCCCATGAGGGGAAATGACAGCCTTCCAGCATTACATGGTCTTGTTAGAAATATGGCTAGTCATACCTTAAGCAGAAAAGTCTGCTAACTGTTTCCCCCAACTGAAGTTACTTCATCTCAACAGTCCTATGTGGAAACAGCAATCGATTTTAGTTACTGCCTGCTAAAATCATCTTCCTCTCACAAACAGAAATCTTCATCCTTTTCTGTTTCAGAGTAAATAGTACATACCAGCACTATTTTAAAATAACAAACACTTGATAGAAGAATAAAAACTACATTTAAACACCAAAAAACTCTTAACCATCTCCGTGGAGATGTTGCCTGTGCAACGGCAAAGAGAATGACTGGGGTGGGCGGAGCCTAGGAGGGACTATATGGCCAGCTTTGCTGGGACTCTTTGCCATTTCCTGTTGGGGAAGAGATATCCCACAAGTAAGGATGATGCCGTGGACCGGACACACCAATGTTGGAGAAAAGTAATTTATCAGGTAAGCATAAATTCTTTTTTCTCTTGCAAGGTGTATCCAGTCCACGGATTCATCCTTTACTTGTGGGATACCAATACCAAAGCTTTAGGACACGGATGAAGGGAGGGAACAAGACAGGTACCTTAAACGGAAGGCACCACTGCTTGTAAAACCTTTCTCCCAAAAATAGCCTCCAAAGAAGCAAAAGTATCGAATTTTTGGCAAAATCATTTTATCGAAAATTTGGCAAAAGTATGCAGTGAAGACCAAGTCGCTGCCTTACAAATCTGTTCAACAGAAGCCTCATTCTTGAAAGCCCATGTGGAAGCCACTGCTCTGGTAGAATGAGCAGTAATTCTTTCAGGAGGCTGCTGGCCAGCAGTCTCATAGGCCAAACGGATGATGCTTTTCAGCCAAAAGGAAAGAGAGGTAGCAGTCGCTTTCTGACCTCTCCTCTTACCAGAATAGATAACAAACAATGAAGATGTTTGTCTGAAATCCTTAGTTGCTTGCAAATAGAACTTTAGAGCACGAACTACATCAAGATTGTGCAACAGACGCTCCTTCTTCGAAGAAGGATTGGGACACAGAGAAGGAACAACAATTTCCTGGTTAATATTCTTGTTAGAAACCACTTTAGGAAGAAAACCAGGTTTAGTACGCAAAACTACCTTATCTGCATGGAACACCAGGTAAGGTGAATCACACTGTAAGGCAGATAATTCTGAGACTCTTCGAGCAGAAGAGATAGCTACCAAAAATAAAAAACTTTCCAAGATAACAACTTAATATCTATGGAATGTAAAGGTTCAAATGGAACCCCTTGAAGAACTGAAAGAACTAGATTTAGACTCCATGGCGGAGCCACAGGTTTATAGACAGGCTTGATTCTGACTAAAGCCTGTGCAAACGCTTGAACGTCTGGTACCTCTGCCAGACGCTTGTGTAAAAGGATAGACAGAGCAGATATCTGTCCCTTTAAAGAACTAGCCGACAATTCTTTCTCCAATCCGTCTTGGAAAAAAGACAATATCCTGGGAATCCTAATCTTACTCTATTAATAACCCTTGGATTCACACCAACAAAGATATTTCCGCCATATCTTATGGTAGATTTTCCTGGTGACAGGCTTTCTAGCCTGAATCAGAGTATCTATAACTGACTCAGAGAAACCACGCTTTGATAGAATTAAGCGTTCAATCTCCAAGCAGTCAGACGTAGAGAAACTAGATTTGGATGCTTGAACGGACCCTGTATTAGAAGGTCCTGCCTCATTGGCAGTGTCCATGGTGGGGCAGATGACATGTCCACTAGGTCTGCATACCAAGTCCTGCGTGGCCACGCAGGCGCTATCAAAATCACCAACGCCTTCTCCTGCTTGATTCTGGCGATCAGACGAGGGAGAAGAGGAAACGGTGGGAAAACATAAGCCAGATTGAAGGACCAAGGCGCTGCTAGAGCATCTATCAATACTGCCTTGGGGTCCCGGGACCTGGATCCGTAGAGAGGAAGCTTGGTGTTCTGACGGGATGCCATCAGATCCAACAGAAATATTTTCATTTCTACTGAATCTATTAGTGTTCCTAGGAAGGGAACCCTTGTGAGTGGGGACAGAGTACTCTTTTTGATGTTCACCTTCCACCCGTGAGACCTTAGAAAGGCCAATACAATTTCCGTGTGAGCCTTGGCTCTGTGAAAAGACGGCACCTGAATTAAGATGTTGTCCAAATAAGGCGCCACTGCTATGCCCCGCGGTCTTAGAACCGCCAGAAGGGACCCTAGCACCTTTGTGAAAATTCTGGGAGCAGTGGCTAAACCAAATGGAAGAGCCACAAACTGGTAATGCTTGTCTAGAAAAGCGAACCTGAGGAACTGATGATGATCTTTGTGGATAGGGATATGCAGGTACGCATCCTTTAGATCCACGGTAGTCATATATTGACCTTCCTGGATCATAGGTAAGATTGTCCGAATGGTCTCCAGCTTGAATGATGGGACTCTGAGGAATCTGTTTAGAATTTTTAGATCCAGGATTGGTCTAAATGTTCCTTCTTTTTTGGGAACCACAAACAGGTTTGAGTAAAAACCCAGTCCTTGTTCTGCAATTGGAACTGGGTATATCACTCCCATCGTATGTAGATCTTCTACACAGCGTAAGAACGCCTGTTTCTTTGTGTGGTCTGTAGACATACGAGAAATGTGAAACCTTCCCCTTAGAGGGGAGTCCTTGAATTCTAGAAGTTATCCCTGGGTAACAATCTCTAAAGCCCAGGGATCGTGAACATCTCTTGCCCAGGCCTGAGTGAAGAGAGAATGTCTGCCCCCTACTAGATCCGGTCCCGGATCGGGGGCTACCCCTTCATGTTGTCTTGGAAGCAGCTGCAGGCTTTTTGGCCTGTTTACCCTTGTTCCAGCCCTGGTAAGGCTTCCAGGTTGCCTTGGGCTGTGAAGCGTTACCCTCTTGCTTTGCAGCTGTAGAGGCTGAAGCGGGACCGCTCCTGAAATTACGAAAGGAACGAAAATTAGCTTTGTTTTTAGCCTTAAAGGGCTTGTCCTGAGGGAGAGCATGGCCCTTTCCCCCGGTGATTTCTGAAATAATCTCTTTCAATTCTGGCCCAAAAAGGGTCTTTCCTTTGAAAGGGATATTTAATAATTTGGATTTTGACGACACATCGGCCGACCATGACTTGAGCCAAAGCGCTCTGCGCGCCATAATGGCGAAACCTGAATTTTTTGCCGCTAACTTAGCTAATTGCAAAGCGGCATCTGTGATAAAAGAATTAGCCAGCTTTAGAGCCTTAATTCTATCCATAATTTCGTCATATGAGGTCTCCGTCTGGAGCGACTCCTCCAGCGCCTTAAACCAGAAAGCCGCTGCAGTAGTTACAGGAATAATGCAGGCAATAGGTTGGAGAAGAAAACCTTGTTGAACAAAAATTGTCTTAAGTAAACCTTCTAATTTTTTATCCATAGGATCTTTAAAAGCACAACTGTCTTCAATTGGTATGGTTGTGCGTTTAGCAAGTGAAGAAACAGCCCCCTCTACCTTAGGGACCGTCTGCCACGAGTCCCGCCTGGGGTCAGTTATGGGGAACATTTTCTTAAAAATAGGGGGGGAACAAAAGGGACACCTGGTCTATCCCACTCCCTAGTAACAATATCCGCAACCCTCTTAGGGATCGGAAACGCATCAGTGTATACAGGGACCTCTAGGTACTTGTCCATTTTACACAACTTCTCTGGGACCACCATAGGGTCACAATCATCCAGAGTAGCTAATACCTCCCTGAGCAATACGCGGAGGTGTTCCAATTTAAATTTAATCGCTAATGAATCTGACTCTGCCTGATGAGAAACCTTTCCTGAATCTGAAATTTCTCCCTCAGACATCAAATCCCTCACCCCCACTTCAGAGTGTTGTGAGGGCACATCAGAAAAGGCTACCAAAGCTTCGGACTGCTCATAATCTGTTCTTAAAACAGAGCTATCGCGCTTTGCAGGGAAAACTGGCAGTTTGGATAGAAAGGCCGCAAGGGAATTATCCATGACTGTCGCTAGTTGTTGCAATGTAATAGGGGCAGACGCACTAGGGGTACTAGGCATCGCTTTTTGAGGCGTAATTGGTTGTGACACATGGGGAGAGGTAGACGGACTATCCTCATTACCTTAAGTCTGAGAATCATCTAGGGCCACACTTGTAAGTGCTACAATATGATCTTTAAAGTGTATAGACATATTAGTGCAATTGGGACACATTCTGAGAGGGGGTTCCACCATGGCTTCTAAACACATTGAACAAGGATTTTCCTTAGTGTCAGACATGTTTAACAGACTAGTAGCATACACAAGCAGGCTTGGAAAACACTTTAATCAAATAAAAAACACAATTTGAAAAAACGTTACTGTGCCTTTAAGAAATAAAGAGAGCACACAATTTTACAAAACAGTGAAAAATGCAGCAATTATTTTGAAATTTTCACAGTATGTACCTAAGGCCTTAATATGATTGCACCACAAGTTGCAGAACGATTAACCCCTTAATGCCCAAACCGGAGCAGCCTAAAGCCAGCAACCGGTTAAATAACTACAGCACCTTGCCACAGCTTACTGCTGTGGCCCTACCTGCCCTTAGGGATCAGTTTTTGGGGGAAAAAGCCTCTTTTAGGCCCTCAATCAGCAGCTGGACCCTCCATGTGAAGCAGCATGAACTGTCTTTTAATTCTAACTGCGCATCTGAGGCGCGAAAATAGGCCCCTCCCACTCCACTCCGGAGTTGTGAGGCCTACAAAAATCACTTCTGAGTGACTAAAGTTTTACCATGTGGATAATAACCCCAGAAAAAAACACCAAAGTGCTTAAAAAAGTATCTCCAACGAGTATTTCTTAAACAAATAATCGATTGCCCTGAATTAGTGTCAAGCAGCCTAATTAGCCCTGTTATGTAAGCATTCAATTCTTTACTATGTCTCAGAACATAGCTTACCCTCCCCACATGGGGATCTTGTCAGTCTTCTAGCATTATCTCAGTCTTGTCTAGAAATAAATGACTGAACATACCTCATTGCAGTCAAGCCTGCAAACTGTTCCCCCCAACTGAAGTTTTCTGGTACTCCTCAGTCCTGTGTGGGAACAGCAGTGGATTTTAGTTACAACATGCTAAAATCATTTTCCTCTCAGCAGAAATCTTCATCACTTTTCTGCTAGAGAGTAAATAGTACAAACCGGTACCATTTAAAAATAACAAACTTTTGATTGAAGATATAAAACTACAATTCTAACACCACATTCACTTTACCCTCCCGTAGAGAGACCCTAGTGCTTAGAGCCGGCAAAGAGAATGACTGGGGGGTGGAGCTAGAGGGGGAGCTATATGGACAGCTCTGCTGTGTGCTCTCTTTACCACTTCCTGTAGGGAATGAGAATATCCCACAAGTAAAGGATGAATCTGTGGACTGGATACACCTTGCAAGAGAAAGCATTTGTCCATAGGAACAGACTCCTGCTACATGACCCTATAATATAGTGATCCACCATTCATATAGTACAGAGAAATCATGCCAGGATATGGAATACAGTTACACAGAGAGGCCAACCCAGGGCATGCAGAGATTACACAGCTGCCTGAGGAAAACTATCCGTGACACTAACAGAGCTTCTGTGTCAGACTCAGTCAAGGCTGCTGCAGGAGCTGCTGTTGCAATATCACTCTAAAGCATTTCTAATAATCTCAGTGCTTCTGATCACAGCGTTTCCAGCACTGCTGTAAGTAACACACTGAAAAGGGCTGTGATCAGAAGCACTGAGATAGAAATGCTTTAGAGTGATATCGCAACAGCCAGCTTCTGCAGCAGCCTTGACTGAGTCTGACACAGAAGCTCTGTTAGTGTCACGGACAGTTTTCGGCAGCTGTAAGGTGGGAGATAGAATAGATCTGGGATTCCTTGGATCCGCAGTGTTTATTATAATCGCATAAAAGAGTCTAGAGAGTTCTACCATTTTCTAGATAAGGGCTGCCTTTAAGTCCCTATTATGTCCCACTCCCTGCCTACAATTAAGATTATCCAAACTAGTCACGACTCACTAGTGCAAATTGCAAAATGTAAATCCATTTTATGTTAAACTTACTCAGGCAGGCTCATGTGCATCATCGAAGGTCTTGCTCCTAGGGCTCAGAGCCTCAGCACTACTGAACTTGGCGCCTCTCTCTTCCCCGCCTACTATGATCATGATGAAAGAGAGAGCCGGGGTGCTGATTGGCTGGGCTCTGACAGAGGCTACCAATAGACATAGCCTCCATTGAGCTGTATGGCCTGCGCGTTAAGCACCACTGGGTGGCAGTCTTTAGCAATGCTCCTCTAGCACATTCATATTGTGCAAAGGAGGGGCAGCGGAACGGCTCACAGCCTCTCCTTTGCACAATATGGAATCTTGATGGATGGCAAATAATATGCATTGCTAAGTATATTTTTTGCATGGCGGCAGAGGACTCAGAGGGCTGGGTGGTACATTAGGATACAAAAAAAATATATATTATATTATAACTTAAAAATTATTTTTTTTTTAAATTATTAATAAAGTGTAATTACACATATAGGACAGGGGAGGTGCTGCCTCCCCTGCCTCCTATGACTGCACGTCACTGTGATATTCCCACTAGTAATTGATGACATTGTGGACTCTCCATATCTTAGGAAAGAAATAAGATTAGGAGGATCACACTGATAGGCAGATATTCTAAAACTCTACAAGCAGAATAAATAGCCAATAAAAAACAAACCTTTCCAGATAAAAGTTTAAGATCAACGGAAAGCATAGGGTCAAACGGAGCCCTTAAGAATACGCAGAATCAAAATAAGGCTCCAAGGAGGAGCAACAGCTTTAAACACAGGCCAGATTCTAACCAGGGCCTGAATAAAAGACTGAACATCCGGAAGGTTAGCTAACTTCCTCTGTAGTAAAACCGGAAAGAAAGATCTGTCCCTTTAAGGAACTAGCTGAAAAACCTTTTCACTGAGACCCACTCCTGGATAATGCGGCCTGGAAAGAAGGGCAAACGGGGGGACAGATATATCAGAGAATCTAGATATTGAAGAAATGGACCCTGAAATAGAAGGTCCTTCCACAGCAAAAACCTCCATGGAGGGGAGGAAGAGATCTTCACCAGATCCGCAATCCAAGTGCGAGACCAAGCTGGAGCACTATATTTGCTTCCTCCTTGTACGGAGGCAAAAAATAACTGGGGAGTATGGGTAATGGGAGGATACTTAAGCTCTGGCTGGGGTGTCTTTGCCTCCTCTTGGTGGCCAGGTGGTGAATTTCCCAACAGTAATGAATGGAATCGTGGACTTTCCATGCCATTGGAAAGGCACTTTAACCTTAAAAGTAAAAACTCTCTAAAAGTAAAACCTCTTTCAAGAGAGAACAAAAATGTTCAATTTAAAACAACAAAGAGGAAGTATCAGATTCAAAATCAGAGAAAAACTCCTCATTACAAGAGGAAACTTCATCTTCTGAAGACATTACAATTTTCCCAGGAGACATAGTCCTAGTAGAAGGTAAAGAGGCCTATCTATCAAGCTCCGAATGGAGCTTGAAGGGGCATATTTTTGGCGAGTCTTCAGAAAGTATTCTAAAGACCGCTGCTCCATAACCCTGACATTGCCGCAATTCAACCCGATCGAGTATGATTGGGTTGATTGACACCTCCCTGCTGGCGGCCCATTGGCCGTGAGTCTGCAGGGGGCGGCGTTGCACCAGCAGTTCTTGTGAGCTGCTGGTGCAATGCTGAATACGGATTGCACAATCGGATCAGGTCCGCAAGACCTTTGTTAAATTGGCCTCAAAATCTTAACTGACCTTTTCCACTGAAAAACAGCAGCTTTCATTTTTCACACTGGGTGACATATCAAAAGCATTTAACTTTAAAATGGCATTATACACCAATATTATTATAGGCAATTTAAATAAAGCATTATGTGTGGATACAATTTGCAATTGACATGCATTACCTATTTTGCAGCTAACTCTCCTAACAATGATAAAAACTAAATGTATGCTTACCTGAGAAATGTATTTCTTTCCGGATATGGTGAGTTAACGGCTTGAGTAATTACTGTTGGGGAATATAACTCCTGGCCAGCAGGAGGAGGCAAAGAGCACCACAGTTAAACTGCTAAGTATCACTCCCTTACCCACAACCCCCAGTCATTCGACCGAAGGGAAATGGAGAAAAAGGAGTAACACAAGGTGATACTGTGGTCAAAACAACAACTGTCTTAAAATAAAGGGTGGAGCCGTGGACTCACCATATACGGAAAGAAATACATTTATCAGGTAAGCATAAATTTTGTTATACTTTCCTACGATATGGTGAGTCCACGGCTTGAGTAATTACTGTTGGGAACCAATACCCAAGCTAGAGGACATGGATAAATAGGGAGGGACAAGACAGGAAGTCCTAAACAGAAGGCACCACCGCTTGAAGAACCTTTCTCCCAAAAGAAGCCTCAGCCGAAGCAAAAGTATCACATTTGGAAAAAGTATGTAGAGAAGACCAAGTTGCAGCCTTGCAAGTTTGTTCCACAGATGCTTAATTTTTGAAAGCCCAAGAAGAGGAAACAGCTCTTGTGGAATGAGTCGTAATTCTCTCAGGAGGCTGCTGTCCAGCAGTCTCATAAGCCAAACGAATTATACTTCGTAACCAAAAAGAAAGAGTAGAAGCAGTAGCTTTCTGACCTTTACATTTCCCAAAGAAACAGACAGAGGAATGGCAAAAATCCTTAGTCGCCTGTAAGTAGAATTTAAGAGCACGTACAACATCCAAATTGTGTAACAAACATTCTTTGGAAGAAGAAGGATTAGGACAGTGAGAGGGAACAACAATTTCCTGATTGATATTTCTATTAGAAACAACCTTAGGAAGGAAACCTAACTTAGTACGAAGAACCGCCTTATCGGCATGAAATTAGATAAGGGGAATCACACTGCAGAACTGAGAGTTCCGAGACTCTTCGAGCAGAAGAGATAGCAACAATAAACAAAACCTTCCAAGATAACAACTTAATGTCTATGGAATGCAACGGCTCAAATGGAGCCAGCTGTAAAACTTTAAGAACAAGGTTAAGGATCCAAGGAGGAGCAACAGTCTTAAACACAGACCTGATTTTGACCAAGGCCTGACAAAAAAATTGCACATCTGGCACATCCGCCAAACGTTTATGTAGTAAAACCGATAAAGTAGAAATCTGACCCTTCAGGGTACAGAATGACAATCCCTTCTCCAGGCCTTCTAGGAATTCTAATTCTACTCCAAGAGTAACCCTTGGATTCACACCAATAAAGATATTTATGCCATATCTTATGTAAATCGTTCTAGTAACAAGCTTGAGAGCCTGAATGGCCGACTCAGAAAAACCACCCCTAGACAGAATTAAGCGTTCAATCTCCAAGCAGTCAGCTTCAAAGAAATGAGATTTGGATGAAGGAAGGGCTCCTGAATCAGGAGGTCCTTCCTCAGAGGTAGTCTCCAAGGTGGGAGAGAGGACATCTCCACTAGGTCTGCAAACCAGATCCTGCAAGGCCACGCAGGAGCTATTAGAATCACCAACGCCCTCTCCTGTTTGATATGAGCAATAACTCGTGGAAGGAGAGCAAACGGAGGAAACAGGTATGTCAACTTGTAAAACTCAAGGAACCACCAGAGCATCTATCAGAACGGCCTGCAGATCTCTTGACCTTGAACTGTACCCTTGGAAGCTTGGCGTTCTGACGGAACTCCATCAGATCTAACTCTGGCACCCCCCTATTTGAGGACTAAGCTGGAAAACACCTACGGATGGAGTTCTCACTCCCCTATATGAAAAGTCTGTCTGCTCAGAAAAACATAAATTATGCTTACCTGATAATTTTCTTTTCTTCTGACAGGAAGAGTCCACAGCTGCATTCATTACTTTTGGGAATTCAGTACCTGGCCACCAGGAGGAGGTAAAGACACCCCAATCAAAGGCTACAAATTACCTCCCCCACTTCCCTCATCCCCCAGTCATTCTGCCAAGGGAACAAGGAACAGTAGAAGAAATATCAGGGTGATTTTAAAAAGGTGCCAGAAGAACAAAAAATGTACTGCCGCCGCATATATAAAGCGCGGGTGGGAGCTGTGGACTCTTCCTGTCAGAAGAAAAGAAAATTATCAGGTAAGCATAATTTGTGTTTTTCTTTTTAAACAGGAAGAGTCCACAGCTGCATTCATTCGTTTTGGGAAAACAATACCCAAGCTAGAGGACACTGAATGCAAACAAAGGGTGGGTACAAAAGAGGCAGCTCCTTCGAAAGGCACCACAGCCCGATTACTCGACACCCTACAAAAAACAACAACAACAAGGGAAAAAACCCGGAGCCCGGTGTCATGTATATCCCTTTAAATCCTGTATCTGAACCCTATAAAAGTCTCCTCCCCCAACCTCTCTTTGCTTAGTATTGTCTTCTGATACCTGGATCACATTAACTACTGTCTAAGTAGTTCAGCTAAGCCTCCACTTAATTTACCATCTCTCCTTTGTCAGCTGTAACCTGGAAAACAACTACTGCTGCAGCATTAAGCTCTCTCTGCCCTGGCAGTCTGAAGTAAGAGCTTCTGTTAAGGTAAACTTTACCTCTCCTTTCACAGGCAAATTCCTGGATATCCTGCTGGAATTGTAAGTCTTACCTTCCTTACTGGCACCTCCTCCTGCTCTCCAGCACTTCCTGACTCAGTCTGCAAGCTGTTACACAGAAACGGATTTCACAGCACCTCTCTCTGTCTCTCATCACACTGTAGCTGCCAAACGAACTGCAACTCCTGGGGTGAGATTACTTTAAACTTGTTTTCTAAAACTCTGCACATTTGCCTTGCAAGACTTGATTTATATATTGCCTGCATTCTCTTGACATTCCTGTAATTAATCCTGAACTTGCTGCATCTGTTTATAAAGAGACTGCACCATTGTTTCTGATATCCATATTAACTGGAATACAAATAATCTGCAATATTAAGTGTGATTGATTTATTTTATCCTGTCTGTTGATAACTTTGCTACACTGGGAGTGTTTGTTATACCTTGCTATTTGGAGTGGTTACAGCTCAAAGCACCAATATTTAAAGAGACAGTTTGCAATCTCTGCAACACATTGCTGCTATTCCCTTTTGGGCCCTCAGTCTATGAGCAGAACAGGGATTATTTTATTAATTCCGCTATTTTGTGAGACTGAGTGGAACTTGAACCTAATTCCCAATTCTTAATAGAGTCCTGGTATTACAAAATACTAAGCCATAAAAGGAATTATAATGGAAATAGCAGACCTTACAAATAAGGTGAATGCTCTCACTCAGAATATGGATCTCTTAATACAGGGGATAAGAGAGATCCAATCTGAGAATCAATATTTACGTACTGTAATCAGAGATCATATTGATAAAAGACCTTCAGTATCTGAGACTCAGCCTGAACCTCAGGTTTGTCCCCCTGAAAGGTTCACAGGTGATAGGAACTCTTTCAGGGAGTTTAAAAACTCCTGTTTGTTATATTTTTCACTCAAACCTAAAACATATCCCACTGATCGTATCAAGGTTCTTACCGTGATATCATATCTTAAAGGGGAACCTAAAACTTGGGCTACTAATTTTTTCGAAACCAACGATCCAGTGTTGGATTCACTTCAGTTGTTCTTTGATAAAATGTCTTTTCTCTATGAAGACAAGAACAAACAGAGCACCGCTGAGATAGCCCTTAAAGCTCTAAAACAGAACAAACGCCCTGCTGAAGATTACATTTCAGATTTTAAAAGATGGGCACCTGACACCCTCTGGAATGAGGCAGCTCTATTTTTCCAGTTTCGCCAAGGGTTATCAGATCTAATAAAGGATGAACTAGCCCGGGGTTCTATGCCAACCACTCTGGATGCCCTTATGACCCAAGTGGTTACTATTGATCGCCGTCTAAGAGAGCGCAGACATGAAAAAGCTCCCACAGAACATACTTGGAAAAGGCCTCCCACATCTGCTTATCCAAACCCCACTCTACGTTTGGATGAACCAATGGAAGTGGCCTTTACTAAAGGACCACTTTCTGCTGAAGAGAAAAATAGAAGAAGGATAAACAATTTATGTTTATATTGTGCAGCAAAGACACATTCTGTCAAAGAATGCCCAAGTCTTCTTAAACAGAAGGGTAAGAGAAATTCTAGTAATAATATCTGTACAAATAGCACATTTTCTAATACTCATTGTAATCTCTCTGTTACTCTACAGTGGGAAACCCAAAGAATACAGACCCAAGCAATTATTGACTCTGGAACTTTTGGTAATTTAATAGATAAGTCTTTCACAGAGTTGTATGATATTCCATTAACCCCTTAATGACCACAATGTACTCTGTATGTCACTGGTCGTTAAGGGTTTTTTCAGGACATAATAGCACAAGTCTAGCAAGAACACGATATTAATGCCCTCCCTCCAGCAGGCTTTGTGGAATAGAGCAGTCTCAATGCTGGTGGAAAGACCGCGCTTTAAAAAAATCAAGTCCCAAAAAAAGGCCAGCGACATACAGGGTACGTCGCTGGTCCTTAAGGGGTTAATAAAAAGAGGTGATTCACTTGCCATCCGTGTTATAGATGGTTCTTTTATTTCATCTGGGCCAATCACTCACCATACCACACCTCTTCTAATGACCACTACTTCAGGTCATAGGGAACATGTTACCTTTGATGTTATAGCCTCTCCTCTTTTTCCTATTGTACTAGGCTTACGGTGGTTACAAACACACGAACCACATATTGTGTGGAATACTTCAGAGGTAAACTTTATTTCTGAGTATTGCACTAACACTTGTTTTACATCCACACATATTCTTCAGACCACGTCAGAACAACATCTTATTCCTGACTGTTATTCTGACTACTCAGATGTATTTGATAAAGTAGAAGCAGAGAGGTTACCACCTCATAGAACATATGACTGCCCAATAGAGCTCCTACCAGGTTCTGATATTCCTTATGGGCATATATATCCACTGTCAGAACCAGAGCTAGTACATTTAAAACAATACCTTGATGATAACCTAAGAAAGGGCTTTATTAGGCCCTCTACGTCACCCGCTGGGGCAGGTATGTTTTTTGTTCGTAATAAAGACGACACCTTAAGACCTATAATTGACTATAGGGAACTGAACAAACGAACCAAGAAAAACAGATACCCGCTACCCCTCATACCTGAAATAATAGAACGACTTCAGGCAGCTACGATATTTACAAAACTTGACCTAAGAGGGGCATACAATTTAATAAGAGTAAAAGCTGGACATGAATGGCTTGGCTTACCGCGTTTAGAACAAGATATGGATTGTTTGAGTATACGGTCATGCCGTTTGGGCTATGTAATGCCCCAGCGACATTTCAGAGTTTCATCAATGACTTGTTTCGTGACCTCTTGGATGTGTATATGATTGTGTACCTTGATGACATACTCATTTACTCTAAAACATTAGACCAACACATATCACATGTTAGAACTGTGTTACAGCGACTGAGACAAAACTCATTGTTTGCCAAACCAGAAAAATGTATCTTTAATACTGATACTATCTCTTTCTTGGGATACCATATATCTCCTCAGGGCATACAGATGGAGAATAAAAAGGTAGAGGCTATAGCATCATGGCCCATTCCCAAAACTAAGAAAGATGTACAGTGTTTTATTGGATTTTCGAACTTTTATAGAAAATTCATAAAAAATTTCTCTCTAATAGCTAAACCCTTAACTGCTCTCACAGGTTCCCATACTCCATTTTTATGGACATCACAGGCTAATACAGCATTTAATAAATTAAAGAAAGCTTTTACTACAGCACCTATCCTTAAATTTCCTGATCCCCAATTACAATATGTCTTAGAAGTGGACGCGTCAGATTATGCCTTGGGAGCTATTTTGTCCCAACGCATGTCTCCTAAAGATCCTCTTCACCCAGTTGGATTTTTCTCAAGAATTATGACCAGTTCTGAAGTCAACTATCCGATTGGTGAGAAAGAGCTCTTGGCAATTAAGAGCTCACTAGAATTTTGGAGACACCTACTTGAGGGCACCAAATATCCTATACTAATTTACACGGACCACAAAAACCTAGAGTATCTAAAAACTAATAAGACCTTGTCTGCACGCCAGATTAGATGGAATTTGTTCTTCTCCAGGTTTGATTATAATATCACATTCCGTCCTGGAAGTAAAAACGGAAAGGCCGATTCTCTGTCGAGGAAAGATCCAAGACCCACCTTTGCTGTTCCCGAGTCAACCGTAATACCTCAAGAGAGGTTCATCGCTTTAAGTATCGATTCTTCAACTCAGTTAAGACTAGCCCAACAACAAGATCAAGATCTGCCTACTAGCATCCTTGAGAAAGGTAAAGATGACCTATATTATCACCAAGGAAAGGTATATGTACCTTTACAACTTCGTACTGAAATACTCAATTCAACACATAACTCAATTGTATCTGGACATCCTGGTATACATAAAACAATTGAGTTACTTAGACGAGACTTCTGGTGGCCTGCTATGAATTCTGATGTTACTAACTTCATTAAGTCCTGTGATACCTGTGCCAAAGTCAAAAACGACAGAGCACATCCTTATGGTTTCCTCATGCCTCTACCCATACCAAATAAACCATGGAAGGACATTGCAATGGATTTCATTGTAGAATTACCTCCGTCAAACAACCATAGTTGTATAATGGTTGTAGTGGACTTATTTACAAAGATGGCACATTTTCTCCCATCACATTCGCTACCCACTGCTTCAGAAACTGCTCAACTTTTTCTCACACATATTGTCAGATTACATGGTCTTCCGGATACCATCACTTCAGATAGGGGTTCGCAATTTACCTCCAAGTTCTGGACCCAGCTTTGCCACATTCTAAAAATTCAACCTCGGCTCAGCACTTCCTATCATCCCCAGACAAACGGCCAGACCGAGAGAACAAATCAGACTCTCGAACAGTATTTAAGGTGCTATTGCACTCAACTACAAGATAATTGGTTTTCTCTTTTACCCACGGCTGAATTCGCTTTCAACAATACATTAAATTCATCAACTAAGATGTCCCCATTCTACGCTAATTATGGTTTTCATCCCCGATTTCATCTATATCCCAGAGAAGAGAGTACTTCCCCATTGGTTAATGACATGTTGAATGAACTAGCTCAACATTTTACTGTGATTCAAGACAATCTCAAGACCGCTCAAGCCCACCAAAAGGTTTATTATGATCTACGAAGGCGTGTCTCTCCATCTTATCAGGTGGGTGATTTTGTTTGGCTTTCCACTAAACATTTAAGACTCAAGTATCCTTCAAGAAAACTCGGAGCCCTCTATATTGGTCCTTTTTCCATTGTTAAAATTATTAATCCTAATTCTGTAATTTTGGATTTGCCTGAAACTCTACCGATACATCCTTCATTCCATGTATCCCTTCTCAAACCTTATACTTCTGACAAGCCTCCAGTTACTGGTTCAGCTTTCACACCTACTTATACCATTGAACCTGAGTATGAAATTCATTCCATTTTGGATTCCAGATATCATGGTGACACTCTGCAGTATCTTATTCATTGGAAGGGTTATTCTCATGAGGAGGATTCCTGGGAGCCATCTTCCAACCTCTCTGCTCCTCGAATGGTTTCTTTATTTCACCGCAGGAACCCCGATCGTCCCAGACCCTGAGCCCCAGAGTGGCTCCTTGCAGGGGGGGGTTCTGTCATGTATATCCCTTTAAATCCTGTATCTGAACCCTATAAAAGTCTCCTCCCCCAACCTCTCTTTGCTTAGTATTGTCTTCTGATACCTGGATCACATTAACTACTGTCTAAGTAGTTCAGCTAAGCCTCCACTTAATTTACCATCTCTCCTTTGTCAGCTGTAACCTGGAAAACAACTACTGCTGCAGCATTAAGCTCTCTCTGCCCTGGCAGTCTGAAGTAAGAGCTTCTGTTAAGGTAAACTTTACCTCTCCTTTCACAGGTAAATTCCTGGATATCCTGCTGGAATTGTAAGTCTTACCTTCCTTACTGGCACCTCCTCCTGCTCTCCAGCACTTCCTGACTCAGTCTGCAAGCTGTTACACAGAAACGGATTTCACAGCACCTCTCTCTGTCTCTCATCACACTGTAGCTGCCAAACGAACTGCAACTCCTGGGGTGAGATTACTTTAAACTTGTTTTCTAAAACTCTGCACATTTGCCTTGCAAGACTTGATTTATATATTGCCTGCATTCTCTTGACATTCCTGTAATTAATCCTGAACTTGCTGCATCTGTTTATAAAGAGACTGCACCATTGTTTCTGATATCCATATTAACTGGAATACAAATAATCTGCAATATTGAATGTGATTGATTTATTTTATCCTGTCTGTTGATAACTTTGCTACACTGGGAGTGTTTGTTATACCTTGCTATTTGGAGTGGTTACAGCTCAAAGCACCAATATTTAAAGAGACAGTTTGCAATCTCTGCAACACATTGCTGCTATTCCCTTTTGGGCCCTCAGTCTATGAGCAGAACAGGGATTATTTTATTAATTCCGCTATTTTGTGAGACTGAGTGGAACTTGAACCTAATTCCCAATTCTTAATAGAGTCCTGGTATTACACCCGGGTAACCACTCATCAGTTACACAACCTGCAAAGCTGTGATAGAGACCACTCAGACCCAGAGTCTGCTGAGCATAAGGCCTCCGAAGAGTCAGCCCTACGGAACTCAACTCCCACAATTCCAATACCAAAAAACCTCTATCTACCCCTAAGAGGGAGAATAGAGGCCCCATGAGATATCCAAAAGACCAAATCAACTTAGAGCAACCCAAGGTTGCTGCAGGACCACTCTTCAGGGAAACAAACTCCCTAGGAGGACAAGGACCAGAAGATAAGTCCCTTAAAGTCAGGAAAAACGTGACTAAGATGACTGGAAGGCCACCCTCAATCCCTGACACAGCACCATACCAACTATGGTGTTCTAGAAACCGGCGAGATCCCACTTGTAACCTAGACAAGACAAGACCCGTCAGGCTAAGCATAGACAAGCAGAGACAGGAAAACCATTCCAGCAGCTTAAAAAGGGGCTCTCCAAGAGGGCGCAGAGCCACCTGTGAGGAAAACTCGCAAGGACCCTTCCACAGGCAAAAAAAGCCGTCTTAAGCCCACTGAAAAGTGCGGAAAAATCTCAACAGCTCCCAACCAGAAAATTCTGGAATCCAAGGAGCGTTCCATCCCGGCAGCAGCCGCCACCAGTAGAGAGATAGGCATTAAGAGTCCCCCCAATAAGGGGGAGGACAAAATCATAAAGTAAACGGTCCATGTTGCAAAAGCAGACTGATCCCCGACCTTCCTTCCAGGATAACGGTCCCAGCCCCAAAGGCTAGTGAAAGACCTATTGCAGACAAGAGTCTCAGCCCTTCGGAAGAAAAAAAGGAGGGATCTACGAGGCATCGAAGCCCCAGAGTAAATTAGCATGCTACCCTGAACCATGACAGGAACCTCATGCTCGGGTCCAAGGAACCCTACACTGCAGCCTTCCATAAGAAGGAACACTCCTCCAGGAAGAAAGTACTCTGACCCACCGCATTCCGATACCAGAAATCAATTCCATGATACTGAGAACGCAAGAGAGGGGAAAAAAAACCCTACGAGGTGTCAAAAACAAGGACTCATGGGCCCCTTACAGATACTGAGATAGCTCCAAACCAAGGAGAACAAGTAAAAAATCCCTTCCCCCACCCTAGGTGAGAAGATTAATCAACGGAAAACACCCTACTAGAAGCCAACCCTCGGCCAATATTGTCAGCCCAGTTGGATAGCAACTAGAGCCTACCAGGAAACATCAGGTGTCCCAGCAGACAAGTAGGGACCTGTCAGAAAACCTCAAACTGAAGACTCAGGTTGATATTAAACTCTCATAAGAATCAGAAACCCCCCCACCCCCTCCAAAGGGACACGTGGGAGAACCAAACCCTGGGGTTAAGCAGAACCATCCATACCCTTTCCAGGCAAGAGACATGGTCCTTAACCAGAGTCCTCTAAAAAACGGAACTGATTCGAAGATCTGAAGCCCCTGAGGAACCCATAAGCTGCCTCCTATGATTAGGAGCTCACCCATACAGAGCCTTCCACCATCTAAAGTCCTTAGATGTAGAGAACCTAGCAATATCCATAAACCTAAGAGTCAGAAAGGAACTCCCGACCGGATTAGGAAAGGGCCACCAGTACCCTTGGATCACAAGGTAATCCCTGTAGACAGGGCCTAATGACCTGACCCCACGCTGGAAGGCTAAACGGTCAGTTTCCTGATCCCAGACAGACGAAAAGACTGTAACTGACTCCAGCCCTCCTACCCTCAAGCCTGAAGGGCTAGATCTGCAATAAGATCGACGGGTAGCACCCGAGAGTCAAAGACCATGGTAAGACCAGGGGCAGTTTTAATCTTGAACAGACGACCGTCTCCAAGATCCCTGCAGGATTGATCTCCCGACATCCTTAAATGGAATAAGAGCGGGAGCCTCGAAGCTTCTGGTAGAGCTGCAGGGAGACCCCTGCACACCACGCACTAGAGCAAACAAAACACTGATAAAGGAAAATGGACAAGTCCAATCTTCCATAACAAATTACCTAAGCCAATACATGAGGGAAGGAAACTTTGCCACTGCAAAAGGAATGCGACTAGTCTACAAGAGTCGTCATCCGGAGATACCGCAAGTGAAGACGCAAACGTCCACTATTCAGATACTAAACCTCCAAAAATCAATAACGTTTCCAGACTTCCAAATGAAGGGAAACCCACGGTTCCGAGTCCATAGGGAACTAGAAACCACAATGACGTCTGAAAAAGTTGGTCACGCATCTCAAGCAATATTAGCAGCAAAAACCAACTTATATCGGAGCACACAACCCTCCTACCAGAAACGTTGTTTCTACGCCCCAGGCCCCAAACTTCGTTGTAGGATCCGATTCCGGAGTCCATAACACTATGCCTTAAAGGGACACTGAACCCAAATTTGTTCTTTTGTGATTCAGATAGAGCATGCAATTTTAAGCAACTTTCTAATTTACTCCTATTATCAAATGTTCTTCATTCTTTGGTATTTTTATTTGAAAAGCAAGAAAGTTTAGATGCCGGCCCATTTTTGATGAACAACCTGGGTTGTTCTTGCTGATTGGTGGATAAATTAATCCACCAATCAGCAATTCTGTCCAGGGTCCTAAACTTTCTTTTTCAAATAAAGATAGCAAGAGAACAAAGAAAAATTGATAATAGGAGTAAATTACATGCTCTATCTGAATCACAAAAGAAAAAATTTGGGTTCAGTATCCCTTTAAGAGACACATTCTCATTTTTTTCTTCTCAAAGGCGATAGGCTAATCAGCACCACGAGGGTGATCTGAACCCAAGAAACAGTAGATAGCGCCAGACCAATACCTGCCTGGTACAAGAGCACTCCAGAATCTGTCTAAGGTCCAGAAAAAGCGACTCAAAGGTTTGATAATATGAACTAGAAAACAAAACCTCGGACTTAATAGAAGTACGCAACTTCCGAGGAAGCGCCCCTATGACCACAACATCGCAAGTATCGGTTCCAGAGAAAGTACAAAATGTATAAATGTCCACAGCATCAATTTCTTTTATTAGGACATCAAAATACATTTTGGGTGAATGGGCAGCTCACCTGTTTTCACGAGCACTGGATACAGATAGTGCTGTTCTATCAACAGTCTTAGGTTCCAGAGAAAGAACGTTCTCAAAACGAAAGTTATATCAGTCGGGAGCTTATACAAACAAATCAAATACATCCTATCCGGATCTAAAATAAAAAGACAGCAGCCTAGGGTGAACGCCCAAGGGAAAAAAAGGGTACGCCCAACCGGACCAGCCCATCAAAGGGTCCCCTTCACCCAAGCTCAGAACTGGAACCGTTACAGAAAATAAAGCAAAACGGAGACGATAAGGAGATTAGGTTCATCCCCAAAACGTCTATCCAGGTTGCCATCTGGCATCTAAGGCCTCAAATTCCTTGGCCAACTAGGACTGGGATCCTGAAGCCTCAGAGGACCCTGCTTGCCCAGGAGGCTGAACTGAATTGGGCAATCCCCTGCCCAGTGGGCCCTGGTTGACAGAACACGGACAGTATCGTAAGAATATTTCACTTGGAAGATACAAATGAGCCAAGGCCGCAGATATGGCCATGCAGAACTGTGCTGTAACCTCTGGAGGAAACAGGCCACCTTCCGGAGGAGTAAAAACTAAAGGGACACCTGCTTGCATAGCAAAGGAAGTTTATGGGACACGCACCTCGCAGGACCTAGCATCCTCGGGGGCGGATGGCTCAACACACTGTGAGGACCCTGAATCGGGAGAAAAGAGTACTCTGGAATGGCAATTGGAACATAACTGATTGGCATGGATAACCCGGGCCATTTCATATTCATCACAAGACGCATTCTCCATATCGGAGACATCCGTGTCTAAAAAGTCAGAATCCTCCATTATGGGATTACAAAAATAACAAACAGTAACTGACACCTTCTTTACACCCCCAATGGCTGGAGCACTCACCATCTCCTGTGAACAAGACAACCCAAGAGCAGACTCTCTGTCGTCACACGGTCAGCATACGGAAGTGAAAAACAATGTAACTGCACCAGGTCACGAGGTGCACCGTTCAAGTCATAAAATAGTGTGCAATCTAAAGATCGCGCCAAATTACGTTAAGGCCGTTAATGTTCCAAAAAGCCATGAGCCTAAAGTATTACTACACATCAGCAGATAGAACAACATAAACATGATTAAAGTCCCCCCTGTTCAATAACTCCCCTTAGGGGATATTAACCCATGATTCCTTATTTTAAGATAAAAGGAGTCCCACTGAGACCCTATCTTTACGTTATCACATTTACATAATGAATTAAAATGAAACAATCATACCGGAATCTACGCCGTGGAACAGGAACACGGCCCTTCAAGTGTGACAGATAGTAGCCCCGCTTCTGACATGAACGCTGATTGCCGAGGAGCTGTTAATATGAGTCGGGATGGTTTCGCAGGAAAACTCTCCCTGCATCTCCGGACTCTAACCTTCATCCATGCCCTCACCGAGAGGCTGACAGGACTACTTAAAACTCCAGTGCCATTTCGAAGAGTACTGCCCTCCGTAAGAGACTTAACTTGAACTTCTGACACTTTTCTGTCAACCTCCTGTGACGAAAGGCAAAGAATGACTGGGGGATGAGGGAAGTGGGGGAGGTATGTGTAGCCTTTGGCTGGGGTATCTTTGCCTCCTCCTAGTGGCCAGGTTCTGAATTCCCAAAAGTAATGAATGCAGCTGTGGACTCTTCCTGTTTAAGAAGAAAATCCGCTTCTCAGTTGTCTACTCCTGGAATGTGGATGGCAGGTAGACAGCGATTGTGGGTCTCTGCCCACTGAAGAAACAGAGTAACCTTCTTCATGGCTAAGGAACTCCGAGTTCCTCCCTGGTGATTGATGTAAGCCACAGAGGTTATGTTGTCTGACTGGAACCTGATAAATTGGGCTGAGGACAACTGAGGCCAAGCCAAAAGAGTATTGTAAATCACCCTCAACTCCAAGATGTTGATGGGAAGAGCAGACTCCTCCCGAGTCCAAAGGCCCTGAGCTTTTAACGAGTTCCAGACTGCTCCCCAGCCCAGCAGGCTGGCATCCATGGTACCGATCACCCAGTAAAGTTTACGAAAGCATGTACCCTGAGACAGATGTTCCTAAGAAATCCACCATGGGAGAGAGTCCCTTGACGACTGATCTAACTCTATTCTCTGAGATAGATCTGCATGGTCGCCATTCCATTGTCTGAGCATGCACAACTGGAGAGCTCTCAAATGGATTTGAGCAAAAGGAATGATGTCCATGGAAGCCACCATCAGACCAATTACCTCCATACATTGAGCCACTGAAGGATGAGCAGTAGCCTGAAGAGAGAGGCAAGAGGAAATGATTTTGTATTTCCTGACCTCTGTCAGAAAAATCTTCATCGAGAGAGAATCTATTATGGTCCCTAAGAACACTACTCTTGTAGCAGGGGAAAGGGAGCTTATTTCCAGATTCACATTCCATCCATGGGAACGAAGAAAAGACAACAATATATCTGTGTTAGATTTTGCTTGTTGAAAAGATGGTGCCCGAACCAATATGTCGTCCAGGTAGGGTGCCACAGCAATTCCACGAGAATGGATCATTGCCAAAAGAGCCACCAGAAACTTTGAAAAAATTCTGAGAGCCGTGGCTAGACCAAATGGAAGGGCCACGAACTAGAAATATTTGTCCAGAAAGGCAAATATCAGGAATCTGTGATGGTCCCTGTGAATAGGAACATGAAGATACGCATCCCTTATGTCTAAAGGTTGTCATGAACTTACCCTCTTGTACTAAAGGGAAAATGGAGCGTATAGTCTCCTTCTTGAAGGATGGTACATTGAGAAACTTGTTTAGATACTTCAAGTCTAGAATGGGATGAAAAGTTACCTTTTTTTTGGGAACCACAAATAGGTTGGTGTAGAACCCAAGACCCTGTTCCTGCAGTGGAACTGGAACTATCACTCCCAGGGAGGAAATATGTTGAATACATTTCAAGAATTCCTCTCTCTTTATCTGGTCTGCAGATAATCTTGAGAGAAAAAATCAGCCTCTGGAAAGGAAGAGTCTTGAATTCCAATTTGTAACCCTGGGATACTATGTCCACAGTCCAGGGATCTGGGACATCTCGTATCCAGGCTTGAGAGAACTGAGAAAGTCTGCCCCCACCGGATCCGATCCCGGATCAGGGGCAAACCCTTCATGCTAATTTGGAATCCGCTGCAGGTTTCTTTGATTGTTTCCCCTTGTTCCAAGACTGATTGGGTTTTCCAAGAAGACTTGGATTGTTCCTGCTTGGAACAAGAAGGGGAAAGCTTTCCTCTGAAGGTACAAAAGGAACGAAAATTACTCTGACGTACTTTAGGCCTATTCTTAATATCAGAGATAATTTCTGCCAAACCGGGTCCAAACAAGGATGTGCCCTTGTAAGGAATCGCCAGAAGCTTGACTTTAGAGGAAACGTCCACAGACCAGGATTTAAACCATAACACCCTGTGGGCTAGGACAGCGAAACTATAAGTTTTAGCTCCTAGTCTAACAACCTGTAAAATGGCATCTGCAATAAAGGAATTGGCCAACTTAAGAGCTTTAATCCTATCTTGAATTTCATCCAAGGAAGTCTCTACTTGAAGAGAATCAGACAAGGCGTCAAAGTAATAAGATGCCGCACTAGTCACGGTGGCAATACACAACGCAGGTTGCCATTGGAGACCTTGATGAATATAAATCTTTTTCAAAAAAGCCTCCAGCTTCTTGTCCATCGGATCCTTAAAAGAGCAGCTATCCTCAATAGGAATAGTGGTTCTCTTAGCCAGAGTGGAAATGGCCCCTTCAACTTTGGGTACAGTATACCAAGGGTCTTTAATTGAGTCCTCAAAAGGAAACTAAAAATGGGAGACGGGGAAAAAGACACCTCTGGTTTCTCCCATTCCTGTGAGATAATATCCCTAGCACGGTCCAGCACAGCAAAAACCTTTGAAGTGGAAGGTTCATCAAAGAAACTATTACGTTTACTAGATTTCATAGGAGTGACAACGACAGGGGTATCATCTAAAATAGCTAAAACCTCCTTTAACAATACACAAAGGTGTTCAAGCTTAAGAGGCTTATTTCTGAAATGTCTGTCAGACCTGATTCGACAGTGTGGATCAGGTCCGACAGACATCGCTGAATGCGGAGAGCAATTCTTTAGACTGCTGCTTCATAACTGGCGTTTTTGGCGAGCCTGCAGGCTCGCCAGAAACACGGGGCGTCAAGCTCCACTTGGAGCATGATAGATAGGCCCCTAAATCTGAAGGATACCACCTCAGACTCAGAAGAAGGAATTATACTGTCCGAATCTGAGATTTCACCCTCAGAAAGTTAGATGTATCTTCCTCACCAGACTTATGAGAAAGGGCAAATTAGGAAACAGAACTGAGGACAAGTACCTTACTTTCTGAATTTCTAGATTTCCTCTTGCGTTTTTCCTGTAATTTGGGAATGGCAGCTAATGCCGCAGATACCGCTAAAGATACCTGGGCAGCAATTTCTGCTTTTAAATAAACTCCACTAGGAGTTAGAGGAACCGCAGGGCACTGCATGTGACACAATTAAGGCTTGGGATGTAGCAGGAGAAAGCTGAGATATTGTTTTAACAGCATCATCCTGTGAGACATTAGGCTCAAAAATGTAACCTTTATTTTGCAAGGTTTTCTTGACACATAGAAGAACAAAATTGCATAGGAGCTGCAATTTGCACATCTAAACATAATAAGCACAAATTCATGAGAGCAGGCTCTTGCTCCATATCAGGCATGTTGTGAAACAGTAAATACACTTGTACAGATAAGTTTCAAACATTTTAATATTCAATTAAAATAAGCTAAGGAAAAAAACAGAATTTATGTTTACCTGATAAATTACTTTCTCCAACGGTGTGTCCGGTCCACGGCGTCATCCTTACTTGTGGGATATTCTCTTCCCCAACAGGAAATGGCAAAGAGCCCAGCAAAGCTGGTCACATGATCCCTCCTAGGCTCCGCCTACCCCAGTCATTCGACCGACGTTAAGGAGGAATATTTGCATAGGAGAAACCATATGGTACCGTGGTGACTGTAGTTAAAGAAAATAAATTATCAGACCTGATTAAAAAAACCAGGGCGGGCCGTGGACCGGACACACCGTTGGAGAAAGTAATTTATCAGGTAAACATAAATTCTGTTTTCTCCAACATAGGTGTGTCCGGTCCACGGCGTCATCCTTACTTGTGGGAACCAATACCAAAGCTTTAGGACACGGATGAAGGGAGGGAGCAAATCAGGTCACCTAAATGGAAGGCACCACGGCTTGCAAAACCTTTCTCCCAAAAATAGCCTCAGAAGAAGCAAAAGTATCAAACTTGTAAAATTTGGTAAAAGTGTGCAGTGAAGACCAAGTCGCTGCCCTACATATCTGATCAACAGAAGCCTCGTTCTTGAAGGCCCATGTGGAAGCCACAGCCCTAGTGGAATGAGCTGTGATTCTTTCGGGAGGCTGCCGTCCGGCAGTCTCGTAAGCCAATCTGATGATGCTTTTAATCCAAAAAGAGAGAGAGGTAGAAGTTGCTTTTTGACCTCTCCTTTTACCAGAATAAACAACAAACAAGGAAGATGTTTGTCTAAAATCCTTTGTAGCATCTAAATAGAATTTTAGAGCGCGAACAACATCCAAATTGTGCAACAAACGTTCCTTCTTTGAAACTGGTTTCGGACACAGAGAAGGTACGATAATCTCCTGGTTAATGTTTTTGTTAGAAACAACTTTTGGAAGAAAACCAGGTTTAGTACGTAAAACCACCTTATCTGCATGGAACACCAGATAAGGAGGAGAACACTGCAGAGCAGATAATTCTGAAACTCTTCTAGCAGAAGAGATTGCAACCAAAAACAAAACTTTCCAAGATAATAACTTAATATCAACGGAATGTAAGGGTTCAAACGGAACCCCCTGAAGAACTGAAAGAACTAAATTGAGACTCCAAGGAGGAGTCAAAGGTTTGTAAACAGGCTTAATTCTAACCAGAGCCTGAACAAAGGCTTGAACATCTGGCACAGCTGCCAGCTTTTTGTGAAGTAACACAGACAAGGCAGAAATCTGTCCCTTCAGGGAACTTGCAGATAATCCTTTTTCCAATCCTTCTTGAAGGAAGGATAGAATCTTAGGAATCTTAACCTTGTCCCAAGGGAATCCTTTAGATTCACACCAACAGATATATTTTTTCCAAACTTTGTGGTAAATCTTTCTAGTTACAGGCTTTCTGGCCTGAACAAGAGTATCGATAACAGAATCTGAGAACCCTCGCTTCGATAAGATCAAGCGTTCAATCTCCAAGCAGTCAGCTGGAGTGAAACCAGGTTCGGATGTTCGAACGGACCCTGAACAAGAAGGTCTCGTCTCAAAGGTAGCTTCCAAGGTGGAGCCGATGACATATTCACCAGATCTGCATACCAAGTCCTGCGTGGCCACGCAGGAGCTATCAAGATCACCGACGCCCTCTCCTGATTGATCCTGGCTACCAGCCTGGGGATGAGAGGGAACGGCGGGAACACATAAGCTAGTTTGAAGGTCCAAGGTGCTACTAGTGCATCCACTAGAGCCGCCTTGGGATCCCTGGATCTGGACCCGTAGCAAGGAACTTTGAAGTTCTGACGAGAGGCCATCAGATCCATGTCTGGAATGCCCCACAGCTGAGTGACTTGGGCAAAGATTTCCGGATGGAGTTCCCACTCCCCCGGATGCAATGTCTGACGACTCAGAAAATCCGCTTCCCAATTTTCCACTCCTGGGATGTGGATAGCGGACAGGTGGCAGGAGTGAGACTCCGCCCATAGAATGATTTTGGTCACTTCTTCCATCGCTAGGGAACTCCTTGTTCCCCCCTGATGGTTGATGTACGCAACAGTTGTCATGTTGTCTGATTGAAACCGTATGAACTTGGCCCTCGCTAGCTGAGGCCAAGCCTTGAGAGCATTGAATATCGCTCTCAGTTCCAGAATATTTATCGGTAGAAGAGATTCTTCCCGAGACCAAAGACCCTGAGCTTTCAGGGATCCCCAGACCGCGCCCCAGCCCATCAGACTGGCGTCGGTCGTGACAACGACCCACTCTGGTCTGCGGAATGTCATCCCTCGTGACAGGTTGTCCAGGGACAGCCACCAACGGAGTGAGTCTCTGGTCCTCTGATTTACTTGTATCTTCGGAGACAAGTCTGTATAATCCCCATTCCACTGACTGAGCATGCACAGTTGTAATGGTCTTAGATGAATGCGCGCAAAAGGAACTATGTCCATAGCCGCTACCATCAACCCGATCACTTCCATGCACTGAGCTATGGAAGGAAGAGGAACGGAATGAAGTATCCGACAAGAGTCTAGAAGCTTTGTTTTTCTGGCCTCTGTCAGAAATATCCTCATTTCTAAGGAGTCTATTATTGTTCCCAAGAAGGGAACCCTTGTTGACGGAGATAGAGAACTCTTTTCCACGTTCACTTTCCATCCGTGAGATCTGAGAAAGGCCAGGACGATGTCCGTGTGAGCCTTTGCTTGAGGAAGGGACGACGCTTGAATCAGAATGTCGTCCAAGTAAGGTACCACAGCAATGCCCCTTGGTCTTAGCACAGCTAGAAGGGACCCTAGTACCTTTGTGAAAATCCTTGGAGCAGTGGCTAATCCGAAAGGAAGCGCCACGAACTGGTAATGCTTGTCCAGGAATGCGAACCTTAGGAACCGATGATGTTCCTTGTGGATAGGAATATGTAGATACGCATCCTTTAAATCCACCGTGGTCATGAATTGACCTTCCTGGATGGAAGGAAGAATAGTTCGAATGGTTTCCATCTTGAACGATGGAACCTTGAGAAACTTGTTTAAGATCTTGAGATCTAAGATCGGTCTGAACGTTCCCTCTTTTTTGGGAACTATGAACAGATTGGAGTAGAACCCCATCCCTTGTTCTCTTAATGGAACAGGATGAATCACTCCCATTTTTAACAGGTCTTCTACACAATGTAAGAATGCCTGTCTTTTTATGTGGTCTGAAGACAACTGAGACCTGTGGAACCTCCCCCTTGGGGGAAGTCCCTTGAATTCCAGAAGATAACCTTGGGAGACTATTTCTAGCGCCCAAGGATCCAGAACATCTCTTGCCCAAGCCTGAGCGAAGAGAGAGAGTCTGCCCCCCACCAGATCCGGTCCCGGATCGGGGGCCAACATTTCATGCAGTCTTGGTAGCAGTGGCAGGTTTCTTGGCCTGCTTTCCCTTGTTCCAGCCTTGCATTGGTCTCCAAGCTGGCTTGGCTTGAGAAGTATTACCCTCTTGCTTAGAGGACGTAGCACCTCGGGCTGGTCCGTTTCTACGAAAGGGACGAAAATTAGGTTTATTTTTTGCCTTGAAAGGCCGATCCTGAGGAAGGGCGTGGCCCTTACCCCCAGTGATATCAGAGATAATCTCTTTCAAGTCAGGGCCAAACAGCGTTTTCCCCTTGAAAGGAATGTTAAGTAGCTTGTTCTTGGAAGACGCATCAGCCGACCAAGATTTCAACCAAAGCGCTCTGCGCGCCACAATAGCAAACCCAGAATTCTTAGCCGCTAACCTAGCCAATTGCAAAGTGGCGTCTAGGGTGAAAGAATTAGCCAATTTGAGAGCATTGATTCTGTCCATAATCTCCTCATAAGGAGGAGAATCACTATCGACCGCCTTTATCAGCTCATCGAACCAGAAACATGCGGCTGTAGCGACAGGGACAATGCATGCAATTGGTTGTAGAAGGTAACCCTGCTGAACAAACATCTTTTTAAGCAAACCTTCTAATTTTTTATCCATAGGATCTTTGAAAGCACAACTATCCTCTATGGGTATAGTGGTGCGTTTGTTTAAAGTGGAAACCGCTCCCTCGACCTTGGGGACTGTCTGCCATAAGTCCTTTCTGGGGTCGACCAAAGGAAACAATTTTTTAAATATGGGGGGAGGGACGAAAGGAATACCGGGCCTTTCCCATTCTTTATTAACAATGTCCGCCACCCGCTTGGGTATAAGAAAAGCTTCAGGGAGCCCCGGCACCTCTAGGAACTTGTCCATTTTACATAGCTTCTCTGGGATGACCAACTTGTCACAATCATCCAGAGTGGATAATACCTCCTTAAGCAGAATGCGGAGATGTTCCAACTTAAATTTAAATGCAATCACATCAGGTTCAGCCTGTTGAGAAATGTTCCCTGAATCAGTAATTTCTCCCTCAGACAAAACCTCCCTGGCCCCATCAGACTGGGTTAGGGGCCCTTCAGAAATATTAATATCAGCGTCGTCATGCTCTTCAGTATCTAAAACAGAGCAGCCGCGCTTACGCTGACAAGTGTTCATTTTGGCTAAAATGTTTTTGACAGAATTATCCATTACAGCCGTTAATTGTTGCATAGTAAGGAGTATTGGCGCGCTAGATGTACTAGGGGCCTCCTGAGTGGGCAAGACTCGTGTAGACGAAGGAGGGAATGATGCAGTACCATGCTTACTCCCCTCACTTGAGGAATCATCTTGGGCATCATTGTCATTATCACATAAATCACATTTATTTAAATGAATAGGAATTCTGGCTTCCCCACATTCAGAACACAGTCTATCTGGTAGTTCAGACATGTTAAACAGGCATAAACTTGATAACAAAGTACAAAAACGTTTTAAAATAAAACCGTTACTGTCACTTTAAATTTTAAACTGAACACACTTTATTACTGCAATTGCGAAAAAACATGAAGGAATTGTTCAAAATTCACCAAATTTTCACCACAGTGTCTTAAAGCCTTAAAAGTATTGCACACCAAATTTTGAAGCTTTAACCCTTAAAATAACGGAACCGGAGCCGTTTTAAACTTTAACCCCTTTACAGTCCCTGGTATCTGCTTTGCTGAGACCCAACCAAGCCCAAAGGGGAATACGATACCAAATGACGCCTTCAGAAAGTCTTTGCTAAGTATCAGAGCTCCTCTCACATGCGACTGCATGCCATGCCTCTCAAAAACAAGTGCGCCACACCGGCGCGAAAATGAGGCTCTGCTTATGCTTTGGGAAAGCCCCTAAGGAATAAGGTGTCTAATACAGTGCCTGCCGATATTATTATATCAAAATACCCAGATAAAATGATTCCTCAAGGCTAAATATGTGTTAATAATGAATCGATTTAGCCCAGAAAAAGTCTACAGTCTTAATAAGCCCTTGTGAAGCCCTTATTTACAATCGTAATAAACATGGCTTACCGGATCCCATAGGGAAAATGACAGCTTCCAGCATTACATCGTCTTGTTAGAATGTGTCATACCTCAAGCAGCAAGAGGCTGCACACTGTTCCCCCAACTGAAGTTAATTGCTCTCAACAGTCCTGTGTGGAACAGCCATGGATTTTAGTTACGGTTGCTAAAATCATTTTCCTCATACAAACAGAAATCTTCATCTCTTTTCTGTTTCTGAGTAAATAGTACATACCAGCACTATTTCAAAATAACAAACTCTTGATTGAATAATAAAAACTACAGTTAAACACTAAAAAACTCTAAGCCATCTCCGTGGAGATGTTGCCTGTACAACGGCAAAGAGAATGACTGGGGTAGGCGGAGCCTAGGAGGGATCATGTGACCAGCTTTGCTGGGCTCTTTGCCATTTCCTGTTGGGGAAGAGAATATCCCACAAGTAAGGATGACGCCGTGGACCGGACACACCTATGTTGGAGAAATACACCTTATATTTTATCCCAACTTGGGATCGATCCCCAGCTAAAATGATGTGAGAAAAGTTAAGAAAAAACATTTATTAACATCAAATAAACTTTTTCCTCAGAAACTTTATGAAGTAAAGCCGGTCATGTGACCGCAAATGCCGAGCTCAAATTACTGCTGCACTTAAAGGGACACTGTACCCAATTTTTTTATTTCATGATTCAGATAGAGCATGAAATTTTAAGCAACTTTCTAATTTACTCCTATTATCAAATTTGATTCATTCTCTTGGTATCTTTATTTGAAATACAAAAATATAAGTTTAGATGCCGGCCCATTTTTGGTGAACAACCTGGGATGTTCTTGCTGATTGGTGGATAAATTCATCCACCAATAAAAAAAGTGCTGTCCAGAGTTCTGTATAAAGAAAAACTTAGATGTCTTCTTTTTCAAATAAAGATAGCAAGAGAACGAAGAAAAATTGATAATAGGAGTAAATTAGAAAGTTGCTTAAAATTGCATGCTCTATCTGAATCACGAAAGAAATAATTTGGGTTCAGTGTCCCTTTAAAATAGCTTCCTGGCGATTCCTTTCAAAAAAACATAATTTATGCTTACCTGATAAATTCCTTTCTCCTGTAGTGTAGTCAGTCCACGGGTCATCATTACTTCTGGGATATTAACTCCTCCCCAACAGGAAGTGCAAGAGGATCACCCAAGCAGAGCTGCTATATAGCTCCTCCCCTCTACGTCACACCCAGTCATTCGACCGAGAACCAAACGAGAAAGGAGAAACTATAGGGTGCAGTGGTGACTGGAGTATAATTTAAAAATTTTGACCTGCCATAAAAAACAGGGCGGGCCGTGGACTGACTACACTACAGGAGAAAGGAATTTATCAGGTAAGCATAAATTATGTTTTCTCCTGTTAAGTGTAGTCAGTCCACGGGTCATCATTACTTCTGGGATACCAATACCAAAGCTAAAGTACACGGATGACGGGAGGGACAGGCAGGATCTTTATACGGAAGGGACCACTGCCTGAAGAACCTTTCTCCCAAAAACAGCCTCCGAAGAAGCAAAAGTGTCAAATTTGTAAAATTTGGAAAAAGTATGAAGAGAAGACCAAGTTGCAGCCTTGCAAATCTGTTCAACAGATGCCTCATTCTTAAAGGCCCAGGTAGAAGCCACAGCTCTAGTGGAATGAGCTGTAATTCTTTCAGGAGGCTGCTGTCCAGCAGTCTCATAGGCTAAACGTATTATGCTACAAAGCCAAAAAGAGAGAGAGGTAGCAGAAGCTTTTTGACCTCTCCTCTGTCCAGAATAAACGACAAACAGGGAAGAAGTTAGGCGAAAATCTTTAGTTGCCTGTAAATAAAATTTCAGGGCACGGACTACATCTAGATTGTGCAGAAGTCGTTCCTTCTTTGAAGAAGGGTTAGGACACAATGATGGAACAACAATCTCTTGATTGATATTCTTGTTAGTGACAACCTTAGGTAAGAACCCAGGTTTAGTACGCAGAACTACCTTATCTGAATGAAAAATCAGATACGGAGAATCACAATGTAAGGCTGATAACTCAGACTCTACGAGCCGAGGAAATAGCCATTAAAAACAGAACTTTCCAAGATAACAATTTAATATCAATGGAATGAAGGGGTTCAAACGGAACACCCTGTAAAACGTTAAGAACTAAATTTAAGCTCCATGGTGGAGCAACAGTTTTAAACACAGGCTTAATCCTGGCCAAAGCCTGGCAAAAAGCCTGAACGTCTGGAACTTCTGACAGACGTTTGTGTAAAAGAATGGACAGAGCTGAGATCTGTCCCTTTAAGGAACTAGCAGATAAACCCTTTTCTAAACCCTCTTGTAGAAAAGACAATATCCTAGGAATCCTAACCTTACTCCATGAGTAACTCTTGGATTCGCACCAATGTAAGTATTTACGCCATATTTTATGGTAAATCTTTCTGGTAACAGGTTTCCTAGCCTGTATTAAGGTATCAATTACTGACTCCGAAAATCCACGCTTTGATAAAATCAAGCGTTCAATTTCCAAGCAGTCAGCTTCAGAGAAATTAGATTTTGATGTTTGAAAGGACCCTGAATTAGAAGGTCCTGTCTCAGAGGCAGAGACCAAGGTGGACAGGATGACATGTCCACTAGATCTGCATACCAGGTCCTGCGTGGCCACGCAGGCGCTATTAGAATTACCGATGCTCTCTCCTGTTTGATCCTGGCAATCAATCGAGGAAGCATCGGGAAGGGTGGAAACACATAGGCCATCCCGAAGGTCCAAGGTGCTGTCAAAGCATCTACCAGGACCGCTCCCGGGTCCCTGGACCTGGACCCGTAACAAGGAAGCTTGGCGTTCTGGCGAGACGCCATGATACCTATCTCTGGTTTGCCCCAAAGTCGAAGTATTTGGGCAAAGACCTCCGGATGAAGTTCCCACTCCCCCGGATGAAAAGTCTGACGACTTAGGAAATCCGCCTCCCAGTTCTCCACTCCAGGAATGTGGATTGCTGACAGGTGGCAAGAGTGAGACTCTGCCCAGCGAATTATCTTTGATACTTCCACCATCTCTAGGGAGCTTCTTGTCCCTCCTTGATGGTTGATGTAAGCTACAGTCGTGATGTTGTCCGACTGAAACCTGATGAACCCCCGAGTTGTTAACTGAGGCCAAGCCAGAAGGGCATTGAGAACTGCTCTCAATTCCAGAATGTTTATTGGAAGGAGACTCTCCTCCTGAGTCCATGATCCCTGAGCCTTCAGGGAATTCCAGACAGCGCCCCAACCTAGTAGGCTGGCGTCTGTTGTTACAATTGTCCAATCTGGTCTGCTGAATGGCATCCCCCTGGACAGATGTGGCCGAGAAAGCCACCATAGAAGAGAATTTCTGGTCTCTTGATCCAGATTCAGAGTAGGGGACAAATCTGAGTAATCCCCATTCCACTGACTTAGCATGCACAATTGCAGCGGTCTGAGATGTAGGCGTGCAAAGGGTACTATGTCCATTGCCGCTACCATTAAGCCGATTACCTCCATGCATTGAGCCACTGACGGGTGTTGAATGGAATGAAGGACACGGCAAGCATTTTGAAGCTTTGTTAACCTGTCTTCTGTCAGGTAGATCTTCATTTCTACAGAATCTATAAGAGTCCCCAAGAAGGGAACTCTTGTGAGTGGAAAGAGAGAACTTTTCTCTTCGTTCACCTTCCACCCATGCGACCTTAGAAATGCCAGTACTAACTCTGTATGAGACTTGGCAGTTTGAAAGCTTGACGCTTGTATCAGAATGTCGTCTAGGTACGGAGCCACCGAAATTCCTCGCGGTCTTAGTACCGCCAGAAGAGCGCCCAGAACCTTTGTGAAGATTCTTGGAGCCGTAGCCAATCCGAATGGAAGAGCTACAAACTGGTAATGCCTGTCTAGGAAGGCAAACCTTAGATACCGGTAATGATCTTTGTGAATCGGTATGTGAAGGTAAGCGTCCTTTAAATCCACTGTGGTCATGTACTGACCCTTTTGGATCATGGGTAAGATTGTCCGAATAGTTTCCATTTTGAACGATGGAGCTCTTAGGAATTTGTTTAAGATCTTTAAATCCAAGATTGGTCTGAAGGTTCCTTCTTTATTGGGAACCACAAACAGATTTGAGTAAAACCCCTGTCCGTGCTCCGACCGCGGAACCGGGTGGATCACTCCCATTAGCAAAAGATCTTGTACACAGCGTAGAAACGCCTCTTTCTTTATTTGGTTTGTTGACAACCTTGAAAGATGAAATCTCCCTTTTGGGGGAGAGATTTTGAAGTCCAGAAGATATCCCTGAGATATGATCTCTAACGCCCAGGGATCCTGGACATCTCTTGCCCAAGCCTGGGCGAAGAGAGAAAGTCTGCCCCCCACTAGATCCGTTCCCGGATCGGGGGCCCTCAATTCATGCTGTCTTAGGGGCAGCAGCAGGTTTTCTGGCCTGCTTGCCCTTGTTCCAGGACTGGTTAGGTTTCCAGCCTTGTCTGTAGCGAGCAACAGCTCCTTCCTGTTTTGGTGCAGAGGAAGTTGATGCTGCTCCTGCCTTGAAGTTACGAAAGGCACGAAAATTAGACTGTCTAGCCCTAGGTTTGGCTCTGTCTTGAGGCAGGGCATGGCCTTTACCTCCTGTAATGTCAGCGATAATTTCTTTCAAACCGGGCCCGAATAAGGTCTGCCCTTTGAAAGGTATGTTAAGTAATTTAGATTTAGAAGTAACATCAGCTGACCAGGATTTTAGCCACAGTGCTCTACGTGCCTGAATGGCGAATCCGGAATTCTTAGCCGTAAGTTTAGTTAAATGTACTACGGCATCTGAAATAAATGAATTAGCTAGCTTAAGGGTTTTAAGCTTATTTGAAATCTCATCTATAGTTATTGAGTCAAGAGACTCTTCCAGAGACTCGGACCAAAATGCGGCCGCAGCCGTGACAGACGCAATACATGCAAGGGGTTGCAATATAAAACCTTGTTGAACAAACATTTTCTTAAGGTAACCCTCTAATTTTTTATCCATTGGATCTGAAAAGGCACAGCTATCCTCCACCGGGATAGTGGTACGCTTAGCCAGAGTAGAAACCGCTCCCTCCACCTTAGGGACCATCTGCCATAAGTCCCGTGTGGTGGCGTCTATTGGAAACATTTTTCTAAATACAGGAGGGGGGGAAAACAGAATTTATGTTTACCTGATAAATTACTTTCTCCAACGGTGTGTCCGGTCCACGGCGTCATCCTTACTTGTGGGATATTCTCCTCCCCAACAGGAAATGGCAAAGAGCCCAGCAAAGCTGGTCACATGATCCCTCCTAGGCTCCGCCTACCCCAGTCATTCGACCGACGTTAAGGAGGAATATTTGCATAGGAGAAACCATATGGTACCGTGGTGACTGTAGTTAAAGAAAATAAATTATCAGACCTGATTAAAAAAACCAGGGCGGGCCGTGGACCGGACACACCGTTGGAGAAAGTAATTTATCAGGTAAACATAAATTCTGTTTTCTCCAACATAGGTGTGTCCGGTCCACGGCGTCATCCTTACTTGTGGGAACCAATACCAAAGCTTTAGGACACGGATGAAGGGAGGGAGCAAATCAGGTCACCTAAATGGAAGGCACCACGGTTTGCAAAACCTTTCTCCCAAAAATAGCCTCAGAAGAAGCAAAAGTATCAAACTTGTAAAATTTGGTAAAAGTGTGCAGTGAAGACCAAGTCGCTGCCCTACATATCTGATCAACAGAAGCCTCGTTCTTGAAGGCCCATGTGGAAGCCACAGCCCTAGTGGAATGAGCTGTGATTCTTTCGGGAGGCTGCCGTCCGGCAGTCTCGTAAGCCAATCTGATGATGCTTTTAATCCAAAAGGAGAGAGAGGTAGAAGTTGCTTTTTGACCTCTCCTTTTACCGGAATAAACAACAAACAAGGAAGATGTTTGTCTAAAATCCTTTGTAGCATCTAAATAGAATTTTAGAGCGCGAACAACATCCAAATTGTGCAACAAACGTTCCTTCTTTGAAACTGGTTTCGGACACAGAGAAGGTACGATAATCTCCTGGTTAATGTTTTTGTTAGAAACAACTTTAGGAAGAAACCCAGGTTTAGTACGTAAAACCACCTTATCTGCATGGAACACCAGATAAGGAGGAGAACACTGCAGAGCAGATAATTCTGAAACTCTTCTAGCAGAAGAAATTGCAACTAAAAACAAAACTTTCCAAGATAATAACTTAATATCAACGGAATGTAAGGGTTCAAACGGAACCCCCTGAAGAACTGAAAGAACTAAATTGAGACTCCAAGGAGGAGTCAAAGGTTTGAAAACAGGCTTAATTCTAACCAGAGCCTGAACAAAGGCTTGAACATCTGGCACAGCTGCCAGCTTTTTGTGAAGTAACACAGACAAGGCAGAAATCTGTCCCTTCAGGGAACTTGCAGATAATCCTTTTTCCAATCCTTCTTGAAGGAAGGATAGAATCTTAGGAATCTTAACCTTGTCCCAAGGGAATCCTTTAGATTCACACCAACAGATATATTTTTTCCAAATTTTGTGGTAAATCTTTCTAGTTACAGGCTTTCTGGCCTGAACAAGAGTATCGATAACAGAATCTGAGAACCCTCGCTTCGATAAGATCAAGCGTTCAATCTCCAAGCAGTCAGCTGGAGTGAAACCAGGTTCGGATGTTCGAACGGACCCTGAACAAGAAGGTCTCGTCTCAAAGGTAGCTTCCAAGGTGGAGCCGATGACATATTCACCAGATCTGCATACCAAGTCCTGCGTGGCCACGCAGGAGCTATCAAGATCACCGACGCCCTCTCCTGATTGATCCTGGCTACCAGCCTGGGGATGAGAGGAAACGGCGGGAACACATAAGCTAGTTTGAAGGTCCAAGGTGCTACTAGTGCATCCACTAGAGCCGCCTTGGGATCCCTGGATCTGGACCCGTAGCAAGGAACTTTGAAGTTCTGACGAGAGGCCATCAGATCCATGTCTGGAATGCCCCACAGCTGAGTGACTTGGGCAAAGATTTCCGGATGGAGTTCCCACTCCCCCGGATGCAATGTCTGACGACTCAGAAAATCCGCTTCCCAATTTTCCACTCCTGGGATGTGGATAGCGGACAGGTGGCAGGAGTGAGACTCCGCCCATAGAATGATTTTGGTCACTTCTTCCATCGCTAGGGAACTCCTTGTTCCCCCCTGATGGTTGATGTACGCAACAGTTGTCATGTTGTCTGATTGAAACCGTATGAACTTGGCCCTCGCTAGCTGAGGCCAAGCCTTGAGAGCATTGAATATCGCTCTCAGTTCCAGAATATTTATCGGTAGAAGAGATTCTTCCCGAGACCAAAGACCCTGAGCTTTCAGGGATCCCCAGACCGCGCCCCAGCCCATCAGACTGGCGTCGGTCGTGACAATGACCCACTCTGGTCTGCGGAATGTCATCCCTTGTGACAGGTTGTCCAGGGACAGCCACCAACGGAGTGAGTCTCTGGTCCTCTGATTTACTTGTATCTTCGGAGACAAGTCTGTATAATCCCCATTCCACTGACTGAGCATGCACAGTTGTAATGGTCTTAGATGAATGCGCGCAAAAGGAACTATGTCCATTGCCGCTACCATCAACCCGATCACTTCCATGCACTGAGCTATGGAAGGAAGAGGAACGGAATGAAGTATCCGACAAGAGTCTAGAAGCTTTGTTTTTCTGGCCTCTGTCAGAAATATCCTCATTTCTAAGGAGTCTATTATTGTTCCCAAGAAGGGAACCCTTGTTGACGGAGATAGAGAACTCTTTTCCACGTTCACTTTCCATCCGTGAGATCTGAGAAAGGCCAGGACGATGTCCGTGTGAGCCTTTGCTTGAGGAAGGGACGACGCTTGAATCAGAATGTCGTCCAAGTAAGGTACTACAGCAATGCCCCTTGGTCTTAGCACAGCTAGAAGGGACCCTAGTACCTTTGTGAAAATCCTTGGAGCAGTGGCTAATCCGAAAGGAAGCGCCACGAACTGGTAATGCTTGTCCAGGAATGCGAACCTTAGGAACCGATGATGTTCCTTGTGGATAGGAATATGTAGATACGCATCCTTTAAATCCACCGTGGTCATGAATTGACCTTCCTGGATGGAAGGAAGAATAGTTCGAATGGTTTCCATCTTGAACGATGGAACCTTGAGAAACTTGTTTAAGATCTTGAGATCTAAGATTGGTCTGAACGTTCCCTCTTTTTTGGGAACTATGAACAGATTGGAGTAGAACCCCATCCCTTGTTCTCTTAATGGAACAGGATGAATCACTCCCATTTTTAACAGGTCTACTACACAATGTAAGAATGCCTGTCTTTTTATGTGGTCTGAAGACAACTGAGACCTGTGGAACCTCCCCCTTGGGGGAAGTCCCTTGAATTCCAGAAGATAACCTTGGGAGACTATTTCTAGCGCCCAAGGATCCAGAACATCTCTTGCCCAAGCCTGAGCGAAGAGAGAGAGTCTGCCCCCCACCAGATCCGGTCCCGGATCGGGGGCCAACATTTCATGCAGTCTTGGTAGCAGTGGCAGGTTTCTTGGCCTGCTTTCCCTTGTTCCAGCCTTGCATTGGTCTCCAAGCTGGCTTGGCTTGAGAAGTATTACCCTCTTGCTTAGAGGACGTAGCACCTCGGGCTGGTCCGTTTCTACGAAAGGGACGAAAATTAGGTTTATTTTTTGCCTTGAAAGGCCGATCCTGAGGAAGGGCGTGGCCCTTACCCCCAGTGATATCAGAGATAATCTCTTTCAAGTCAGGGCCAAACAGCGTTTTCCCCTTGAAAGGAATGTTAAGTAGCTTGTTCTTGGAAGACGCATCAGCCGACCAAGATTTCAACCAAAGCGCTCTGCGCGCCACAATAGCAAACCCAGAATTCTTAGCCGCTAACCTAGCCAATTGCAAAGTGGCGTCTAGGGTGAAAGAATTAGCCAATTTGAGAGCATTGATTCTGTCCATAATCTCCTCATAAGGAGGAGAATCACTATCGACCGCCTTTATCAGCTCATCGAACCAGAAACATGCGGCTGTAGCGACAGGGACAATGCATGCAATTGGTTGTAGAAGGTAACCCTGCTGAACAAACATCTTTTTAAGCAAACCTTCTAATTTTTTATCCATAGGATCTTTGAAAGCACAACTATCCTCTATGGGTATAGTGGTGCGTTTGTTTAAAGTGGAAACCGCTCCCTCGACCTTGGGGACTGTCTGCCATAAGTCCTTTCTGGGGTCGACCAAAGGAAACAATTTTTTAAATATGGGGGGAGGGACGAAAGGAATACCGGGCCTTTCCCATTCTTTATTAACAATGTCCGCCACCCGCTTGGGTATAGGAAAAGCTTCTGGGAGCCCCGGCACCTCTAGGAACTTGTCCATTTTACATAGTTTCTCTGGGATGACCAACTTGTCACAATCATCCAGAGTGGATAATACCTCCTTAAGCAGAATGCGGAGATGTTCCAACTTAAATTTAAATGCAATCACATCAGGTTCAGCCTGTTGAGAAATGTTCCCTGAATCAGTAATTTCTCCCTCAGACAAAACCTCCCTGGCCCCATCAGACTGGGTTAGGGGCCCTTCAGAGATATTAGTATCAGCGTTGCCATGCTCTTCAGTATCTAAAACAGAGCAGCCGCGCTTACGCTGACAAGTGTTCATTTGGGCTAAAATGTTTTTGACAGAATTATCCATTACAGCCGTTAATTGTTGCATAGTAAGGAGTATTGGCGCGCTAGATGTACTAGGGGCCTCCTGAGTGGGCAAGACTCGTGTAGACGAAGGAGGGAATGATGCAGTACCATGCTTACTCCCCTCACTTGAGGAATCATCTTGGGCATCATTGTCATTATCACATAAATCACATTTATTTAAATGAATAGGAATTCTGGCTTCCCCACATTCAGAACACAGTCTATCTGGTAGTTCAGACATGTTAAACAGGCATAAACTTGATAACAAAGTACAAAAACGTTTTAAAATAAAACCGTTACTGTCACTTTAAATTTTAAACTGAACACACTTTATTACTGCAATTGCGAAAAAACATGAAGGAATTGTGCAAAATTCACCAAATTTTCACCACAGTGTCTTAAAGCCTTAAAAGTATTGCACACCAAATTTGGAAGCTTTAACCCTTAAAATAACGGAACCGGAGCCGTTTTAAACTTTAACCCCTTTACAGTCCCTGGTATCTGCTTTGCTGAGACCCAACCAAGCCCAAAGGGGAATACGATACCAAATGACGCCTTCAGAAAGTCTTTTCTAAGTATCAGAGCTCCTCACACATGCGACTGCATGCCATGCCTCTCAAAAACAAGTGCGCCACACCGGCGCGAAAATGAGGCTCTGCTTATGCTTTGGGAAAGCCCCTAAGGAATAAGGTGTCTAATACAGTGCCTGCCGATATTCTTATATCAAAATACCCAGATAAAATGATTCCTCAAGGCTAAATATGTGTTAATAATGAATCGATTTAGCCCAGAAAAGTCTACAGTCTTAATAAGCCCTTGTGAAGCCCTTATTTACGATCGTAATAAACATGGCTTACCGGATCCCATAGGGAAAATGACAGCTTCCAGCATTACATCGTCTTGTTAGAATGTGTCATACCTCAAGCAGCAAGAGACTGCATACTGTTCCCCCAACTGAAGTTAATTGCTCTCAACAGTCCTGTGTGGAACAGCCATGGATTTTAGTTACGGTTGCTAAAATCATTTTCCTCATACAAACAGAAATCTTCATCTCTTTTCTGTTTCTGAGTAAATAGTACATACCAGCACTATTTCAAAATAACAAACTCTTGATTGAATAATAAAAACTACAGTTAAACACTAAAAAACTCTAAGCCATCTCCGTGGAGATGTTGCCTGTACAACGGCAAAGAGAATGACTGGGGTAGGCGGAGCCTAGGAGGGATCATGTGACCAGCTTTGCTGGGCTCTTTGCCATTTCCTGTTGGGGAGGAGAATATCCCACAAGTAAGGATGACGCCGTGGACCGGACACACCTATGTTGGAGAAAAGGGTACACCGGGCTTATCCCACTCCTTAGTAATTATCTCTGTAAGCCTCTTAGGTATAGGAAATACGTCAGTACTCGCTGGTACTGCATAGTATCTATCCAGCCTACATAATTTCTCTGGGATTGCAACGGTGTTACAATCATTCAGAGCCGCTAATACCTCCCCTAGCAGTACATGGAGGTTTTCTAGTTTAAACTTAAAGTTTGAAATGTCTGAATCCACTCTATTTGGATCAGATCCGTCACCTGCAGATTGAAGCTCTCCGTCCTCATGTTCTGCAAATTGTGACGCAGTATCTGACATGGCCCTATTATCAGCGCACTCTGTTCTCACCCCAGAGTGATCTCGCTTACCTCTAAGTTCTGGTAATTTAGACAAAACTTCAGTCATAACATTAGCCATGTCCTGTAGTGTGATTTGTTATGGCCGCCCTGAAGTACTCGGCGTTACAATATCACGCACCTCCCGAGCGGGAGATGCAGGTACTGACACGTGAGGCAAGTTAGTCGGCATAACTTCCCCCTCGTTGTTTGGTGAATGATGTTCAATTTGTACAGATTGACTTTTATTTAAAGTAGCATCAATGCAATTAGTACATAAATTTCTATTGGGCTCCACCTTGGCTTTTGCACATATAGCACAGAGATATTCCTCTGAGTCAGACATGTTTAACAAACTAGCAAATAAACTAGCAAGCTTGGAAATACTTTTCAACTCAATTTACAAGTAATATGAAAAACGCACTGTGCCTTTAAGAAGCACAGAAAAAAACTATGACAGTTGAATAACAATGAACCGGAGAAATTATAAAAACCAAATTTTTCCCGGTAAAGGCATAAATTTAGCAAAGGATTGCCCCCAATAGCAATGGATAACTAACCCTTATAGCAGAAAAAAATGTACAAAATATAAACGTTTTTTATCACAGTCAAAGCACAATCTCACAGGTCTGCTGTGAGTGATTACTTCCCTCAAAATAATTTTTGAAGACCCTTGAGCTCTGTAGAGACGATCCGGATCATGCAGGGAGAGAAACAGACTTGTGACTGAATTTCTGATGCGTAGCAAAAGCGCCAAAATAGGCCCCTCCCCCTCACACACAGCAGTGAGGGAAGTTCAGTAAACTGTCTTAAATTAAAATAAACGACAGCCAAGTGGAAAAACAGTGCCCAAAACAATTTTTCACCCAGTACCTCAGATAATTAAACGATTTTACATGCCAGCAAAACGTTTAAATTCAAATAATATGGATGTCATTAAACAGCCTGCTGCTAGACGTTCCCACTGCAAGTTAGGCTAAAAGTTATATGCATATAGTATTATCCCAGTGAAGTGCCATTCCCCAGAATACTGAAGTGTAAACATATATACATAACAGCCTGATACCAGTTGCTAATACTGCATTTAAGGCTGAACTTACATTATAACGGTATTGGCAGTATTTTCTCAGTCAATTCCATTCCTCAGAAAATAATATACTGCAACATACCTCTTTGCAGGTGAACCTGCCCGCTGTCCCCTGATCTGAAGTTTACCTCACTCCTCAGAATGGCCGAGAACAGCAAAATGAATCTTAGCTACGCCGGCTAAAATCATCCAAAAACTCAGGTAGATTCTTCTTCAAATTCTACCTGAGAAGGAACAACACACTCCGGTGCTGTTTTAAAATAACAAACTTTTGATTGAAGATATAAAAACTAAGTATAATCACCACAGTCCTCTCACACATCCTATCTATTAGTTGGGTGCAAGAGAATGACTGGGTGTGATGTAGAGGGGAGGAGCTATATAGCAGCTCTGCTTGGGTGATCCTCTTGCACTTCCTGTTGGGGAGGAGTTAATATCCCAGAAGTAATGATGACCCGTGGACTGACTACACTTAACAGGAGAAATATGGTATTACTGGATGCTGGGGGCAGGGGGGAGGAATGAGTTGGTTGGGGATGGGAGTTCGGAGACAAGGAGGAGGGAGGTGACGGAGGAGCCACACTAAAGGGTAACCTATACCTATAGGTATATAATTGCATCTCTGCTATACTTGTTTCTAGTGCATTGAAAAGACTGGAAGCAGTTGGGAGTGGGTATGAGTGATGAAATGCTGATAAGCGGATTTTGCTATCATGTTAACCCTTGTAATACGATTGTTCTTTCTTTTCTATTTGTTCTGTAGTTTTTTTTTTAATTAGTTAGATAAAATAAGGTCTTGATGAGTAACTGGGAGTTTCTCATACAATCAGTCAACAGCTCATTGACAAGTATATATCTTCTGGGAAGCTTTGGGAGAGAAAACGCTGTTACAGATACTACTGTTGAAAAACACTCCCAAAAGGGCCTCACAGATTGGGTTTGAGGTATAGGAGAGTCCCAGAGACCGAGCTGCACCTCAGCAGCGAAACTGGAAGGCTGGATATGCTGGAACTATATGTTTGTTGCCCTGGGACTTTATAGACTTTCCTAAGGGATATTGCTGAGCTACTTATTACAATATCATATATAGTGTGTTTGACTGGAATATGTATTGTATATTTGACCACCAAATAAAAATGATTTAATCATAAAATAGCTTCCTGGTACACTGAGTACCAGAAATAACCGTTTTTTCAAACCGGGCAGTTTAAAATGTTGCATCATTTTATTTTAAAGCAAAGGGGAAATGAATAAGCTGCTGAAATAGAAAATTCAGCCTTCCTTTCAGTTTAAACTTAAATTGTTTTATCAAGTAAATATGTGTCAGAAAATAAAGCCTAATAAAAACATTTTACTCCTTTTTAAGAGTTTAAATGCTAGTCTCACACATGCTACAGTGCCTGCTTTATGCCCCAGTGTAACCTATACAACAGGATTATCTATGTCCCAATAAAAAAAGTAAATTTATGCTTACCTGATAAATTGATTTCTTCTATGATACGACGACTCCACGGATTCATCCTTTACTTGTGGGATATTATCCTCCTGCTAACAGGAAGTGGCAAAGAGCACCACAGCAGAGCTGTCTATATAGCTCCTCCCTTAGCTCCACCCCCCAGTCATTCGACCGAAGGTACAGGAAGAAAAAGGAGAAACTAAAAGGTGCAGAGGTGACTGAAGTTTTGAATCAAAGAAATATAATCTGTCTAAAATTGACAGGGCGGGCCGTGAACTCGTCGTATCATAGAAGAAATCAATTTATCAGGTAAGCATAAATTTAGTTTTCTTCTATAAGATACGTCCTTTACTTGTGGGATACAATACTAAAACTACAGGACACGGATGAACAGGAGGGACAAGACAGATGGCTAAACAGAAGGCACCACTGCTTGAAGAACTTTTCTCCCAAAAATAGCCTCCGAAGAAGCAAAAGTAACAAATTTGGAAAAAGTATGAAGTGAAGACCAAAAGAGAGGTAGCCGTAGCTTTTTGACCTCTAGGTCTTCCAGAATAGACAACAAACAGAAAATATGTTCTTTGGTCGCTTGCAAGTAAAACTTCAAAGCACGAACCACGTCCAAATTGTGCAAAAGACGCTCCTTCTTAGAGGAAGGAACAACAATTTCCTGATTAATATTCTTATTAGTAACAACCTTAGGAAGGAATCAAGGTTTGGTATGCAAAACCACCTTATCAGCATGAAAAACAAGATAAGGCGATTCGCATTGCAATGCAGATAGTTCAGAAACTCTTCGAGCCGAAGAGATAGCAACTAAAAACAGAACTTTCCAAGATAGAAGCTTAATATCTATGGAATGCATAGGTTCAAACGGAACCTCTTGAAGAACTTTAAGAACTAAATTCAAACTCCATGGCGGAGCAACAAGTTTAAACACAGGCTTGATTCTAACTAAAGCCTGAGAGAACGACTGAACGTCTGGAACATCTGCCAGACGCTTGTGCAGTAAAATTGACAAAGCAGATATCTGTCCCTTTAAGGAACTAGCTGATAACCCCTTCTCCAAGCCTTCTTGGAGAAAGGACAAAATCCTAGGAATCCTGATCTTACTCCATGAGTAGCCTTTGGATTCGCACCAATAAAGATATTTACGCCATATCTTACGATAAATTTTCCTAGTGACAGGCTTTCGAGCCTGAATCAAGGTATCTATGACCGACTCCGAGAATCCCCGCTTGGATAAAATCAAGCGTTCAATCTCCAGGCAGTCAGCCGCAGAGAAACTAGATTTGGATGTTGGAACGGACCCTGAATGAGAAGGTCCTGTCTCAGTGGCAGAGATGACATGTCCACCAGATCTGCATACCAAGTCCTGCGTGGCCACGCAGGTGCTATCAAAATCACTGAAGCTCTCTCCTGTTTGATTCTGGAGATCAGATGAGGAAGGAGAGGAAATGGTGGAAACACATAAGCCAGGTTGAACGACCAAGGTACTGATAGAGCATCTATCAGTACTGCTTGAGGATCCCTTGATCTGGACCCGTAACAAGGAAGTTTGGCATTCTGACGATCCAATTCTGGTGTGCCAAATTGATGAATCAATTGTGGAAACACCTCCGGATGAAGTTCCCACTCCTCCGGATGAAAAGTCTGACGACTTAGAAAATCCGCTTCCCAGTTGTCCACTCCTGGGATATAGATTGCCGATAGATGGCAAGAGTGAGCCTCTGCCCATCAAATTATTTTGGAAACCTCGATCATCCCTAGAGAACTCTTTGTTCCCCCCTGATGATTGATATATGCTACAGTCGTGATATTGTCCGACTGGAATCTTATGAATCTGGCCAAAGCCAGCTGAGGCCACGCCTGAAGCGCATTGAATATCGCTCTCAGTTCTAGAATATTTATCGGGAGGAGAGCTTCCTCCTGAGTCCACATACCCTGTGCTTTCAGGGAATTCCAGACTGCACCCCAGCCCAATAGGCTGGCGTCCGTCGTCACTATGACCCATGCTTGCCCGCGGAAACACATTCCCTGGGACAGATGATCCTGTGACAACTACCAAAGAAGAGAGTCTCTGGTCTCTTGATCCAGATTTATCTGAGGAGATAAATTTGCATAATCCCCATTCCACTGATTGAGCATGCATAGTTGCAGTGGTCTGAGATGCAAGCAAACGGAACTATGTCCATTGCCGCTACCATTAGTCCGATTACCTCCATACACTGAGCCACAGACGGCCGAGGAATGGAATGAAGAGCTCGGCAGGTAGTTAAAATCTTTGATTTCCTGACCTCCGTCAGAAAATTTTTCATGTTTACCGAATCTATCAGAGTTCCCAGGAATGGAACTCTTGTGAGGGGGATAAGTGAACTCTTTTTTACGTTCACCTTCCACCCGTGAGATCTTAGAAAAGCCAACACGATGTCCGTGTGAGATTTGGCTAGTTGGTAAGTTGATGCCTGAATTAAGATATCGTCTAGATAAGGCGCCACTCCAGAAAAGCGAACCTGAGGAACTGGTGATGATCTTTGTGGATAGGGATGTGCAGATACGCATCCTTTAAATCCACGGTGGTCATATATTGACCCTCCTGGATCATTGGTAAAATAGTCCGAATGGTCTCCATCTTGAAGGATGGGACTCTGAGGAATTTGTTTAGGATCTTGAGATCTAAAATTGGTCTGAATGTTCCCTCTTTTTTGGGAACCACAAGCAGATTGGAGTAAAACCCCTGTCCCTGTTCTGTTTTTGGAACAGGGCAGATTACTCCCATGGTATGTAGGTCTTTAACACAGCGTAAGAACGCCTCTCTTTTTGTCTGGTTTACAGAATATCGAGAAAGATGGAATTTCCCCCTTGAAGGAGAATCTTTGAAATCTAGAAGATACCCCCCTGGGTCACGATTTCTAAAGCCCAGGAGTCCTGAACGTCTCTTGCCCAAACCTGAGCAAAGAGAGAAAGTCTGCCTTGGTGGCAGCAGCAGGCTTCTTGACCTGTTTACCCTTGTTCCAAGTTTGGTTAGGTCTCCAGACTGACTTGGATTGAGCAAAATTCCCCTCCTGCTTTGCAGCAGGGGAAGAGGTAGAGGGACCACCTTTGAAGTTTCGAAAGGAACAAAAATTATTTTGTTTGGTCCTCATCTTATTTGTCTTATCCTGAGGAAGAGCATGGCCTTTTCCTCCAGTGATGTCTGAAATGATCTCTTTCAGTTCAGGCCCGAATAGGGTCTTACCCTTGAAAGGGATGACTAAAAGCTTAGATTATGATGACACGTCAGCCGACCAGGACTTAAGCCATAACGCTCTACGCGCTAGAATGGCAAAACCTGAATTCTTTGCCGCTAATTTACCCAGTTGAAAAGCGGCATCTGTAATGAAAGAATTAGCTAGCTTAAGAGCCCTAATTCTATCCAGAATATCATCTAATGGGGTCTCTACCTGAAGAGCCTCCTCTAGAGCCTAGAACCAAAAGGCAGCTGCAGTAGTTACAGGAACAATGCACGCTATAGGTTGCAGAAGAAAACCCTGATGAATAAATATTTTCTTTAGAAGACCCTCTAATTTTTTATCCATAGGATCTTTGAAAGCACAACTGTCCTCAATAGGTATAGTTGTACGCTTAGCCAGGGTAGAAATAGCTCCCTCAACCTTAGGGACCGTCCGCCACGAATCCCAAATGGTGTCTGATATGGGAAACATTTTCTTAAATGTAGGAGGGGGAGAAAAGGGAATACCTGGTCTATCCCACTCCTTTGTAACAATGTCCGAAATCCTCTTAGGGACCGGAAAAACATTAGTGTAAGTAGGAACCACTAGATATCTATCCATTTTACACAATTTCTCTGGTGGAACTACAATAGGGTCACAATCATCCAGAGTCGCTAAAACCTCCCTGAGTAACACACGGAGGTGTTCTAGCTTAAATTTAAAAGCCGTCATATCTGAATCTGTCTAAGGGAAAATCTTTCCTGAATCAGAAATCTCTCCCTCAGACAGCAAATCCCTCACCCCCAACTCAGAACATTGTGAGGGTACATCGGAGATGGCTAATAAAGCGTCAGAGGGCTCAGCATTTACTCTCACACCGGACCTACTGCGCTTCCCCTGCACTCCAGGCAGCTTAGATAATACCTCTGTGAGGGTAGTATTCATAACTGCGGCCATATCTTGCAGGGTGAAAGAATTAGACGCACTAGAAGTACTTGGCGTCGCTTGTGTGGGCGTTAATAGTTGTGACACTTGGGGAGAATTAGATGGCATAACCGGATTCCCTTCTGACTGAGAATCATCCTGCGACATACTTTTAGTAGCCAAAATATGTTCTTTGCAATTAATTGCCCTTTCAGTGCATGAGGGACAAATTTTAAGTGGGGGTTCCACAATGGCTTCCAAACACATAGAACATTGGCTTTCCTCAATGTCAGACATGTTAAACAGGCTAGTAATGACACAAACAGGCTTGAAAAACACTTTATTTAGTGAAAAAATAACAATCTTAAAAAACGGTACTGCGCCTTTAAGAGAAAAAAGCATACATGTTCTGCAAAACAGCTTAAAAATAATCAAATTGTTTCAATTTTTTGCAGGAATATTCAAAATATGCAGCTAAGTTTGCCCAACAAGGAAAGGAACAGTTAACCCTTTACAGTGAAAAACCGCATAATTAATAAGGCCTAAATCCGGAAAAACCACCCCCTGCACCTCGCCACAGCCCTGCTGTGGCGCCTACCTGCCCTCAGGGATTGGAAAACGGGTTTAAAGCTTCGTTTTGGCCCAACACTTCCACAAGGGCCCACCGGAGTTGGAGCTTGCTCTGCAAATACAAGTGCGCAACTGAGGCGCGAAAATAGGCTCCGCCCATCTCACTCGATGTTTTGCAGCCCAAATGAACCGCACCAGAGCGGTCTGAAACTAGCCATGTGGGTTCTTTAACCCAAAAAAGAAGCCAAGTGTACCCTCCAATAAAGCCTCAAAAACGTTACTACCAAAAACGTTATCAGCACTCCCAGTTCAATAAACGTTTGCCCACAAACATTCAAACTCAGTGTCAACCATTTTTTATGAGCCCCTATATGCAAGCTTAGTAATACCCCTCTTCTTTAGGATTACTGCTTACCCTCATGGGGATACTGTCAGCCATTCTGAAATACCACAGTCTCTCCAGAAAAATTGACTGTACATACCTCACTGCTATATAGCATGAAAACGTTCCTCACACTGAAGTTTCTTGTACTCCTCAGCCATTAAGTGGGAACTGCTCTGGATCTTAGTGACAAATGATAAGATCATCAGCCTCCATGCAGAAGTCTTCATCCATCTGCTGCCTGAGAGTAAATAGTACATACCGGTACCATTTAAAATAAAAAATTCTTGCTTGAAGAAAATAAAAACTAACATTTTATCACCTCTTTCACTTTACCCTTCCTAGTACTTAGAGTAGGAAAAGAGAATGACTGGGGGGTGGAGCTAAGGGAGGAGCTATATAGACAGCTCTGCTGTGGTGCTCTTTGCCACTTCCTGTTAGCAGGAGGATAATATCCCACAAGTAAAGGATGAATCCGTGGACTCGTCGTATCTTATAGATGAAAGCAGTGTCTTTTAATTTATGTGCATGGTCTCCCTAACTGAAAGTAAAAGCACGTACTTGCTGTCCGGCATGTAGACAGTTACAAGGTATGAGAAGACACAGTTCTTCACAGAGACCTTTGAAAAAGAAAGAACAGAGTAGCCAACTCTAGCTTTCTAAACTAGGGCAGCAATTGTTAGGAAAACTCAGTAAGTACCTCTTTACAAGTTCCTAACTACTTTAAAGCCACCACTACCTGACTACAAGGAATGATGTGGATTACAGTTATACCCTAAAACTTGCTTGTAGGGTAAATCACATTTTTTCTTCAGACACCTAAACTTCAACCTCCTCCATGCACCGAAGGCAAAGAAAATGACTGAGGGTTGTGGGTAAGGGAGTGATAGTTAGCAGTTTAACTGTGGTGCTATTTGCTTCCTCCTGCTGGCCAGGAGTGATATTCCCAACAGTAATTACTCAAGCCGTGGACTCACCATATTTTAGGAAAGAAATAGGAGTATATTGTAGATCCATAGAGGGAGGCAAAAGACAAGTCCCTGCGAACAATTATGAAAGGTTTATGATAAATTTCCGATGAGGTGAAAAAAATAATAATCACAAACCATACCCCATATACATCCCTATGACAATCATTGTACCGGGCTTCAATATAGATTGAAAACCCCTCTCTCTGAAGAATCAAATGCACATCTTCATTCTTCGACCACCTCCAGCCGAGGCAAAGTAAAGACTGAGGTATTTGTGAGTGTTTTTTTTTTTTTTAGAGTTCTTGGGATTTGGGAATATTTGCTTCCTTCTAGTGGTAGGAAAGAGTAATTCCTAGGAGTATTGGATTGTTGACTCTCACCACCTGTATGAAAGAAACTCAGATTTCCCGTTTGCAAGAAAATTGTGTATGTGTTAATAGACAGATACTGTATATAAATAAGACAAAATCAGTATATGCTGTCTTTTTTTTTATTTAATTTGCACAGAGAATACCTCTTGTAACAAACAAGCACAGTGTACATCACAAGGGAAAATCCTACAAAAAACAGAATTTATGTTTACCTGATAAATTACTTTCTCCAACGGTGTGTCCGGTCCACGGCGTCATCCTTACTTGTGGGATATTCTCTTCCCCAACAGGAAATGGCAAAGAGCCCAGCAAAGCTGGTCACATGATCCCTCCTAGGCTCCGCCTACCCCAGTCATTCGACCGACGTTAAGGAGGAATATTTGCATAGGAGAAACCATATGGTACCGTGGTGACTGTAGTTAAAAAAATAAATAAATTATCAGACCTGATTAAAAAACCAGGGCGGGCCGTGGACCGGACACACCGTTGGAGAAAGTAATTTATCAGGTAAACATAAATTCTGTTTTCTCCAACATAGGTGTGTCCGGTCCACGGCGTCATCCTTACTTGTGGGAACCAATACCAAAGCTTTAGGACACGGATGAAGGGAGGGAGCAAATCAGGTCACCTAAATGGAAGGCACCACGGCTTGCAAAACCTTTCTCCCAAAAATAGCCTCAGAAGAAGCAAAAGTATCAAACTTGTAAAATTTGGTAAAAGTGTGCAGTGAAGACCAAGTCGCTGCCCTACATATCTGATCAACAGAAGCCTCGTTCTTGAAGGCCCATGTGGAAGCCACAGCCCTAGTGGAATGAGCTGTGATTCTTTCGGGAGGCTGCCGTCCGGCAGTCTCGTAAGCCAATCTGATGATGCTTTTAATCCAAAAAGAGAGAGAGGTAGAAGTTGCTTTTTGACCTCTCCTTTTACCGGAATAAACAACAAACAAGGAAGATGTTTGTCTAAAATCCTTTGTAGCATCTAAATAGAATTTTAGAGCGCGAACAACATCCAAATTGTGCAACAAACGTTCCTTCTTTGAAACTGGTTTCGGACACAGAGAAGGTACGATAATCTCCTGGTTAATGTTTTTGTTAGAAACAACTTTTGGAAGAAAACCAGGTTTAGTACGTAAAACCACCTTATCTGCATGGAACACCAGATAAGGAGGAGAACACTGCAGAGCAGATAATTCTGAAACTCTTCTGGCAGAAGAAATTGCAACTAAAAACAAAACTTTCCAAGATAATAACTTAATATCAACGGAATGCAAGGGTTCAAACGGAACCCCCTGAAGAACTGAAAGAACTAAATTGAGACTCCAAGGAGGAGTCAAAGGTTTGTAAACAGGCTTAATTCTAACCAGAGCCTGAACAAAGGCTTGAACATCTGGCACAGCAGCCAGTTTTTTGTGAAGTAACACCGACAAGGCAGAAATCTGTCCCTTCAGGGAACTTGCAGATAATCCTTTTTCCAATCCTTCTTGAAGGAAGGATAGAATCCTAGGAATCTTAACCTTGTCCCAAGGGAATCCTTTAGATTCACACCAACAGATATATTTTTTCCAAATCTTGTGGTAAATCTTTCTAGTTACAGGCTTTCTGGCCTGAACAAGAGTATCGATAACAGAATCTGAGAACCCTCGCTTCGATAAAATCAAGCGTTCAATCTCCAAGCAGTCAGCTGGAGTGAAACCAGATTCGGATGTTCGAACGGACCCTGAACAAGAAGGTCTCGTCTCAAAGGTAGCTTCCAAGGTGGAGCCGATGACATATTCACCAGATCTGCATACCAAGTCCTGCGTGGCCACGCAGGAGCTATCAAGATCACCGACGCCCTCTCCTGATTGATCCTGGCTACCAGCCTGGGGATGAGAGGAAACGGCGGGAACACATAGGCTAGTTTGAAGGTCCAAGGTGCTACTAGTGCATCCACTAGAGCCGCCTTGGGATCCCTGGATCTGGACCCGTAGCAAGGAACTTTGAAGTTCTGACGAGAGGCCATCAGATCCATGTCTGGAATGCCCCACAGCTGAGTGACTTGGGCAAAGATTTCCGGATGGAGTTCCCACTCCCCCGGATGCAATGTCTGACGACTCAGAAAATCCGCTTCCCAATTTTCCACTCCTGGGATGTGGATAGCAGACAGGTGGCAGGAGTGAGACTCCGCCCATAGAATGATTTTGGTCACTTCTTCCATCGCTAGGGAACTCCTTGTTCCCCCCTGATGGTTGATGTACGCAACAGTTGTCATGTTGTCTGATTGAAACCGTATGAACTTGGCCCTCGCTAGCTGAGGCCAAGCCTTGAGAGCATTGAATATCGCTCTCAGTTCCAGAATATTTATCGGTAGAAGAGATTCTTCCCGAGACCAAAGACCCTGAGCTTTCAGGGATCCCCAGACCGCGCCCCAGCCCATCAGACTGGCGTCGGTCGTGACAATGACCCACTCTGGTCTGCGGAATGTCATCCCTTGTGACAGGTTGTCCAGGGACAGCCACCAACGGAGTGAGTCTCTGGTCCTCTGATTTACTTGTATCTTCGGAGACAAGTCTGTATAGTCCCCATTCCACTGACTGAGCATGCACAGTTGTAATGGTCTTAGATGAATGCGCGCAAAAGGAACTATGTCCATTGCCGCTACCATCAACCCGATCACTTCCATGCACTGAGCTATGGAAGGAAGAGGAACGGAATGAAGTATTCGACAAGAGTCTAGAAGCTTTGTTTTTCTGGCCTCTGTCAGAAAAATCCTCATTTCTAAGGAGTCTATTATTGTTCCCAGGAAGGGAACCCTTGTTGACGGGGATAGAGAACTCTTTTCCACGTTCACTTTCCATCCGTGAGATCTGAGAAAGGCCAGGACAATGTCCGTGTGAGCCCTTGCTTGAGGAAGGGACGACGCTTGAATCAGAATGTCGTCCAAGTAAGGTACTACAGCAATGCCCCTTGGTCTTAGCACAGCTAGAAGGGACCCTAGTACCTTTGTGAAAATCCTTGGAGCAGTGGCTAATCCGAAAGGAAGCGCCACGAACTGGTAATGTTTGTCCAGGAATGCGAACCTTAGGAACCGATGATGTTCCTTGTGGATAGGAATATGTAGATACGCATCCTTTAAATCTACCGTGGTCATGAATTGACCTTCCTGGATGGAAGGAAGAATAGTTCGAATGGTTTCCATCTTGAACGATGGAACCTTGAGAAACTTGTTTAAGATCTTGAGATCTAAGATTGGTCTGAACGTTCCCTCTTTTTTGGGAACTATGAACAGATTGGAGTAGAACCCCATCCCTTGTTCTCTTAATGGAACAGGATGAATCACTCCCATTTTTGACAGGTCTTCTACACAATGTAAGAATGCCTGTCTTTTTATGTGGTCTGAAGACAACTGAGACCTGTGGAACCTCCCCCTTGGGGGAAGTCCCTTGAATTCCAGAAGATAACCTTGGGAGACTATTTCTAGCGCCCAAGGATCCAGAACATCTCTTGCCCAAGCCTGAGCGAAGAGAGAGAGTCTGCCCCCCACCAGATCCGGTCCCGGATCGGGGGCCAACATTTCATGCAGTCTTGGTAGCAGTGGCAGGTTTCTTGGCCTGCTTTCCCTTGTTCCAGCCTTGCATTGGTCTCCAAGCTGGCTTGGCTTGAGAAGTATTACCCTCTTGCTTAGAGGACGTAGCACCTTGGGCTGGTCCGTTTCTACGAAAGGGACGAAAATTAGGTTTATTTTTTGCCTTGAAAGGCCGATCCTGAGGAAGGGCGTGGCCCTTACCCCCAGTGATATCAGAGATAATCTCTTTCAAGTCAGGGCCAAACAGCGTTTTCCCCTTGAAAGGAATGTTAAGTAGCTTGTTCTTGGAAGACGCATCAGCCGACCAAGATTTCAACCAAAGCGCTCTGCGCGCCACAATAGCAAACCCAGAATTCTTAGCCGCTAACCTAGCCAATTGCAAAGTGGCGTCTAGGGTGAAAGAATTAGCCAATTTGAGAGCATTGATTCTGTCCATAATCTCCTCAAAAGGAGGAGAATCACTATCGACCGCCTTTATCAGATCATCGAACCAGAAACATGCGGCAGTAGCGACAGGGACAACGCATGAAATTGGTTGGAGAAGGTAACCTTGCTGAACAAACATCTTTTTAAGCAAACCTTCTAATTTTTTATCCATAGGATCTTTGAAAGCACAACTATCCTCTATGGGTATAGTGGTGCGTTTGTTTAAAGTGGAAACCGCTCCCTCGACCTTGGGGACTGTCTGCCATAAGTCCTTTCTGGGGTCGACCATAGGAAACAATTTTTTAAATATGGGGGGAGGGACGAAAGGAATACCGGGCCTTTCCCATTCTTTATTAACAATGTCCGCCACCCGCTTGGGTATAGGAAAAGCTTCTGGGAGCCCCGGCACCTCTAGGAACTTGTCCATTTTACATAGTTTCTCTGGGATGACCAACTTGTCACAATCATCCAGAGTGGATAATACCTCCTTAAGCAGAATGCGGAGATGTTCCAACTTAAATTTAAATGCAATCACATCAGGTTCAGCCTGTTGAGAAATGTTCCCTGAATCAGTAATTTCTCCCTCAGACAAAACCTCCCTGGCCCCATCAGACTGGGTTAGGGGCCCTTCAGAAATATTAATATCAGCGTCGTCATGCTCTTCAGTATCTAAAACAGAGCAGCCGCGCTTACGCTGACAAGTGTTCATTTTGGCTAAAATGTTTTTGACAGAATTATCCATTACAGCCGTTAATTGTTGCATAGTAAGGAGTATTGGCGCGCTAGATGTACTAGGGGCCTCCTGAGTGGGCAAGACTCGTGTAGACGAAGGAGGGAATGATGCAGTACCATGCTTACTCCCCTCACTTGAGGAATCATCTTGGGCATCATTGTCATTATCACATAAATCACATTTATTTAAATGAATAGGAATTCTGGCTTCCCCACATTCAGAACACAGTCTATCTGGTAGTTCAGACATGTTAAACAGGCATAAACTTGATAACAAAGTACAAAAACGTTTTAAAATAAAACCGTTACTGTCACTTTAAATTTTAAACTGAACACACTTTATTACTGCAATTGCGAAAAAACATGAAGGAATTGTTCAAAATTCACCAAATTTTCACCACAGTGTCTTAAAGCCTTAAAAGTATTGCACACCAAATTTGGAAGCTTTAACCCTTAAAATAACGGAACCGGAGCCGTTTTAAACTTTAACCCCTTTACAGTCCCTGGTATCTGCTTTGCTGAGACCCAACCAAGCCCAAAGGGGAATACGATACAAAATGACGCCTTCAGAAAGTCTTTTCTAAGTATCAGAGCTCCTCTCACATGCGACTGCATGCCATGCCTCTCAAAAACAAGTGCGCCACACCGGCGCGAAAATGAGGCTCTGCTTATGCTTTGGGAAAGCCCCTAAGGAATAAGGTGTCTAATACAGTGCCTGCCGATATTATTATATCAAAATACCCAGATAAAATGATTCCTCAAGGCTAAATATGTGTTAATAATGAATCGATTTAGCCCAGAAAAAGTCTACAGTCTCAATAAGCCCTTGTGAAGCCCTTATTTACAATCGTAATAAACATGGCTTACCGGATCCCATAGGGAAAATGACAGCTTCCAGCATTACATCGTCTTGTTAGAATGTGTCATACCTCAAGCAGCAAGAGGCTGCACACTGTTCCCCCAACTGAAGTTAATTGCTCTCAACAGTCCTGTGTGGAACAGCCATGGATTTTAGTTACGGTTGCTAAAATCATTTTCCTCATACAAACAGAAATCTTCATCTCTTTTCTGTTTCTGAGTAAATAGTACATACCAGCACTATTTCAAAATAACAAACTCTTGATTGAATAATAAAAACTACAGTTAAACACTAAAAAACTCTAAGCCATCTCCGTGGAGATGTTGCCTGTACAACGGCAAAGAGAATGACTGGGGTAGGCGGAGCCTAGGAGGGATCATGTGACCAGCTTTGCTGGGCTCTTTGCCATTTCCTGTTGGGGAAGAGAATATCCCACAAGTAAGGATGACGCCGTGGACCGGACACACCTATGTTGGAGAAATATGTTTTTACCAAGCTGAATTGGTAAGAATGTTTTTTCAGGGTATTTATATAAAAAAAAACAAATATGAGAATTTATATATACAAAAAAATTCTATTTACAAATCTGACAGATTGTTTCCTGATTAATGAACACAGAAAAGTAATAGAAAAAAAATATATACCACTGCGTATTCAAATATATAAATTGCTCCCTTAAGGCAAAAAAAAAAAAAAAAAAAAAGGTGAGAGGTCTCCCTCTAAAGGGTGCTACTTTCTAATACCTTTAAGTGTTCAATATTGGAAATGTTACAGGATTAGTATATGTACAGTAAATATTATGTAAACTAGGAAAGCAAAAATAATACTGCTTTCCTTAAAGGGACAGAAAACCCCCCATATTTTATTTCATGATTTGGATAAAACATTTATATTTAAACAACTTTCAAATTTACTTCCATTATCACATTTGCTTTGTTCATTTGTTATTCTTTGCTGAAGGAACAACATTGCACTACTGGCAGCAAGATGAACAAATCTAGTTAGCCAATCACAAAAGAAATGTGTGCAGGCACCAATTAGCATCAGCTCCCACTAGTGTAGAATATGTGCGTACAAAGTACATTTGAAAATAGAAGTACATTTAAAAGTGTCTTAAAATGATTGCTCTATATGAATCATGCAATTTTAATTTTGACTTTCCTATCCCTTTAAGAATGTACTTACATTAAATGCCTTTATCCTTATGCATTTCATAACCAGTTAAGAAGGGAACCTTCTGGACAAGATGCCATACAGATTGTATAGGTTATATTCCATTTAACTTAAAAACTGGTATTAATTCATAGACATTTAATTTATAATGAACTAGTGAGTCTACAAATAGAATGTGATAAAGCCCTATGAAAGAATTAGCATATGATGTGAGTTTATAAGACTTCACTGGATACTTTTGTTACTAACAATTGTTTTTAAAACAAGGTGCAGAAGCATAAAAACCTCTATACAGCTGCATTGACTCCCTTGCTGGCAAGTCAAGATTTCCCATTTGCCAAAGAAATGTCTTTATTTCAGGATATGGTGAGTCCACGGCTTGAGTTGGGAATATCACTCCTGGCCAGCAGGAGGAGGCAAAGAGCACCACAGTTAAACTGCTAACAACCCCAGTCATTCGACCGAAGGGAAATGGAGAAAAAGGAGTAACACAAGGTGTAGAGATGCCTGAGGTTATAGTCAAAAGAACAACCGTCTTAAAATAAAGGGTGGGGCCGTGGACTCACCATATCCGGAAAGAAATACATTTATCAGGTAAGCATAAATTTAGTTTTTCTTTTCTAAGACATGGTGAGTCCATAGCTTGAGTAATTAATATTAGGAACCAATACCCAAGCTAGAGGACATGGATAAATAAGGAGGGACAAGACAGGCAGTCCTAAACAGAAGGCACCCCCGCTTTAAGAACCTTTCTCCTAAAAGAAGCCTCAGCCGAGGCAAAAATATAAATCTTTTAAAATTTGTAAAAAGTATGTAGAGAAGACAAAGTTGCAGCCTTGCAAATTTGTTCCACAGAAGCTTCATTTTTTAAAAGCCCAAGAAGAGAAAACAGCTCTTGTTGAATGTGCCGTAATTCTCTCAGTAGGCTGCTGTCCAGCAGTCTCATAAGCCAAACAAATTATACTTTGTAACCAAAAAGAAAGAGTAGTAGCAGTAGCTTTCTGACCTTTACGTTTCCCAGATAAACAGACAGAGGGCAGAGGAATGGCAAAAATTCTTAGTTGCATGTAAGTAGAATTTAAGAGCACATACAACATCCAAATTGTGTAACAAACATTCTTTGGAAGAAGAAGGATTAGGAGAAAGAGAGGAAATAATTTCCTGATTGGGAGGAAACCTAACTTATAGGCATTTTGAGGTTTGGGAAACTTTGCCCCTCCTGGTAGGAATGTATATCCCATACGTCACTAGCTCATGGACTCTTGCTAATTACATAAAAGAAAGGCAAATCTCAGGAATCTGTGATGGTCCCTGTGAACAGGAACATGAAGATAGGCATCCTTTAGATCTATGGTTGTCATGAACTGACCCTCTTGTACTAAAGGAAGAATGGAGAGTATAGTCTCCATCTTTAAGGATGGAACTTTGAGAAACTTGTTTAGACACTTCAAGTCTAGAATGGGACAGAAAGTTGCCTTTTTTTTGGGAACCACAAATAGGTTGGAGTAGAACCAGAGACCCTGTTCCTGCACTGGAACTATCACTCCCAGGTAAGAAAGATGTTGTATACATTTCAAGAACGTCTCAATCTGGTCTGCAGATAATCTTGAGAGATGGAATCTGCCTCTGGGAGGAAAAGTTTTGAATTCCAATTTGTAACCCTGGGATACTATGTCCACAGTCCAGGGATCTGGGACATCTCATATCCAGGCTTGAGAGAACTGAGAAAGTCTGCCCCCACCTGATCTGATCCCAGATCTGGGGCAAACCCTTCATGCTGATTTGGAATCAGCTTCTGGTTTCTTTGATTGTTTTCCCCTTGTTCCAAGACTGATTGGGTAATTAAAAAAGACGGATTGTTCCTGCTTGGAAGAAGAAGGTTAAGGCTTTCCTCTGAAGTTACGAAAGGAACGAAAATTAGTCTGACGTCCTTTAGGCCTATTCTTCTTATCTTGAAGTAGAAAAGACCCTTTTCCACCCGTAATATCAGAGATAATTTCTGCCAAACCGGGTCCAAACCAGGTTTTGCCCTTGTTAGGAATCACCAAAAGCTTGACTTTAGAGGAAACGTTTGCAGACCAGGAATTCAACCATAACGCCCTGCGGGCTAGGACAGCGAAACTAGAAGTTTTAGCTCCTAGTCTAACAGCCTGCAAAATGGCATCTACAATAAAGGAAATGGCCAATTTAGGATCTTGAACTTCATCCAAGGAAGTCTCTACTTGAAGAGAATCAGACAAGGTGTTGAACCAATAAGATGCCGCACTAGTCACGGTGGCAATACACACTGCAGGTTGCCATTGGAGACCTTGATGAACATAAATCTTTTTACAAATAAGCCTGCAGCTTCCTTAAAAGAGCAGCTATTCTCAATAGGAATAGTGGTTCTCTTAGCCAGAGTGGAAATGGCCCCTTCAACTTTGGGTACAGTATACCAAGGGTCTTTAATGGAGTCCTCAACAGGAAACGTTTTCTTAAAAATGGGAGACGGGGAAAAAAGACACCCCTGGTTTCTCCCATTCCTGTGAGATAATCTCCCTACTCCGGCACAGGAAAAACCTCTGAAGTGGAATGTTCATCAAAGAAACTATTACGTTTACTAGATTTCTCAGGAGTGACGACAAGGGTATCGGAGTCATCTAAAGTAGCTAAAACCTCCTTTAACAATACACAAAGGTGTTCAAGCTTAAATCTGAAGGATACCACCTCAGTCTCAGAAGAAGGAATGTCCGAATCTGAGATTTCACCCTCAGAAAGTCCCGATGTATCTTACTTATCAGACCTAGGAGAAAGAGCAACTTGGCAAGCAGAACTGAGGAAAGGCATCTTACTTTCTGAATTTCTAGATTTCCTCTTGCGTTTTCCCTGTAATCTGGGAATGGAAGCTAATCCCGCAGATACCTGGGCAGCAATTTCTGCTTTTAAATGAACTCCACTAGGAGTTATAGAGGAACCGCAGGGCACTGCATGTGACGCCATTGAGGCTTGGGACGTAGCAGGAGAAAGCTGAGGTATTATTTTAACAGCATCATCCTGAGACACATTAGGCTAAAAAATGTTACCTTTATTTTGCAAGGTTTTCTTGACACACGAAGAACAAAATTGCATAGGAGCTGCAATTTGTGCATCTAAACATAATAAGCATGAATTCATGAGAGCAGGCTCTTGCTCCATATCAGACATGTTGTGAAACAGTAAATAAACTTGTACAAATAAGTTTCAAAGATTTTTATATTCTATTAAAAAAAAAGCCAAGGAAAAAATACACTTTAAATTTTATCCCAAATTAGGATCGATCCCCAGCTAAAATTATGCGAGAAAAGTTAAGAAAAAACATTTAAGAAACATCAAATAAACTTCTAAAATACCCCTTAGGCAACCCCACACCTCAATTACTGAGGTGCCTTACAGCTACCAATTATGAATGGATCACCCAGAATTGGAGAAAAACAACTTTTTCCTCAGAAACTTAAAGTAAAGCTGGTCATGTGACCGCAACTGCCAAGCTCAAATTACTGCTGCGACACAGAGGCACTACTTCCTGGTACACTGAGAACCAGGAATAACCGTTTTTTCAAACCTGCCAGTTTAAAATGTTGCATTGTTTTATTTTAAAGCAAAGGGGAAATTAATTAGCTGCTGAAATAGAAAATTCATCCTTATTTTCAGTTTAAACTTGTATTGTTTTATCAAGTAAATATGTGTAAAAAAACAAACAACATAATTTATGTAAGAATTTACCTGATAAATGTATTTCTTTCATATTGGCAAGAGTCCATGAGCTAGTGATGTATGGGATATACAATCCTACCAGGAGGGGCAAAGTTTCCCAAACCTCAAAATGCCTATAAATACACCCCTCACCACACCCACAATTCAGTTTAACGAATAGCCAAGTAGTGGGGTGATAAAATAAGGAGTAAAAAAGCATACAAAAAGAGGAACTGGAAATAAAATTGTGTTTTTTATACAAAAATCATAACCACCATAAAAGAGTGGGCCTCATGGACTCTTGCCAATATGAAATAAATGAATTTCTCCGGTAAATGCTTACATAAATTATGTTTTCTTTCATGTAATTGTCAAGAGTCCATGAGCTAGTGACGTATGGGATAGAAATACCCAAGATGTGGAAGTCCACAGAAGAGTCGCTAGAGAGGGAGGGATAAAATAAAAACAGCTATTTCCGTCTTTCTTATAAATTTCACATAAATTTCAAGAAAATAACTTAAATCATAAGCAGAAGAATCAAACTGAGACAGCTGCCTGAAGAACTTTTCTACCAAAGACTGCTTTAGAAGAAGCAAATACATCAAAATGGTAAAATTTAGTTAATGTAGGCAAAGAAGACCAAGTTGCTACTTTGCAAATCTGATCAACCAAAGCTTCATTCTTAAAAGCCCAAGAAGTGGTGACTGATCTAGTAGAATGAGCTGTAATTTTCTGAGGCAGAGACTGCCCCGCCTCTAAATAAGCCTTGTGAATCAAAAGCTTTAACGAAGATGCCAAAGAAATGGCAGAGGCTTTCTGACCTTTCCTAGGACCAGAAAAAAACAACAAATAGACTAGAAGTCTTCCTGAAATCTTTAGTAGCTTTGACATAATATTTCAAAGCTCTTACAACATCCAAAGATCTTTCAAGAGTATTCTTGGGATTAGGACACAAGGAAGGAACAACAATTTCCCTACTAATGGTTGTTAGAATTCACATTCTTAGGAAGAAATTTAAACAAAGTCTACAAAACAGCCTTATCCTGATGGAAAATCAGAAAAAGAGACTCACAAGAGAGAGTAGACAATTCAGAAACTCTTCTAGCTGACGAGATAGCCAAAAGAAACAACACTTTCCAAGAAAGTAGTTTAATATCCAAAGGCATAGGCTCAAAAGGACAAGCCTGCAAGACCTTCAAGGAGGAGAGATTGATTTAACAACAGGCTTGATACGAACCAAAGCCTGATCAAAACAGTGAATATTAGGAAGTTTAGCAATTTTTCTATTAAATAAAACAGAAAGAGCAGAGATTTGTCCCTTGCAGACAAACCTTTATCCAAACCATCCTGAAGAAACTGTAAAATTCTAGGAATCCTAAAAGAATGCCAAGAGAATTTATGAGAAAAACACCATGAAATATGTTTTCCAAACCCGATAAATCTTCCTTGAAACAGACTTACAAGCCTGTATCATAGTATTAATCACTGAATCAGAGAAACCTCTATGACTAAGTACTACGCAATCAATTTCCATACCTTCAAATTTAGCAATTTGAGGTCCTGATGGAAAAAACGGCCCTTGAGACAAAAGGTCAGGCCTTAAAGGAAGTGGCCAAGGTTGTCAACTGGACATCCGGACAAGATCTGTATACCAAAACCTGTGAGGCCATGCTGGTGCTATCAGAAACACATGCGATTGTTCTAATATGATCTTAGAGATCACCCTTGGAAGAAGAACTAGAGGCGGAAAAATGTAAGCAGGTTGGTAAAACCAAGGAACTGCTAATGCATCCACCATCTCTGCCTGAGGATCCCTGGACCTGGAAAGGTACCTGGGAAGCTTCTTGCTCAGATGGGAAGCAGATCTATTTCGGGGAGACCCCACATCTGTACAATCTGACAAAATACATCTGGATGGAGAGACCACTCCCCTGGATGTAAAGACTAACGACTGAGATAATCCGCTTCCCAATTGTCTACAGCTGGGATGTATCGCAGAAATTAGACAGGTATTCCGCCCAAGAAAGTATCCGAGATACTTCTTTCATCGCTAAAGGACTGCAAGTCCCCCCTTGATTATTGAAATATGCCACAGTTGTGATATTGTCTGTCTGAAAACGAATGAATAATTCTCTCTTTAATAGCGGCCAAGCCTGAAGAGCACTGAAAATAGCACAGCGTCCTATAATATTGATTGGTAACCTCGCCTCTTGAGGATTCCAAACTCCTTGTCCTGTCAGAGACCCCCAGACAGCTCCCCAACCTGTGAGACTTGCATTTGTTGAAATCACAGTCCAGGCAGGACGAACAAAAGAGGCCCCTTGAATAATCCGATGATGGACTAACCACCAAGACAGAGAAAGTTGAATGTTGGGATTTAATTATATCAACTGAGATATCCGAGTATAATCCCTGCACCATTGATTTAGCATGCAAAGGTCTCATATGAAAACGAGCATCCGATCGCGTCTGATGCTGCAATCATGAGACTTAAAACTTCCATGCACATAGCCACTGAAGGGAATGATCGAGACAGAAGGTTTTGACATACAAAAACCAATTTAATTTGTCTCTTGTCTGTTAAAGAGAGTCATGGACACTGAATCTATCTGGAAACCTAAAAAGGTGACCCTTGTCTGAGGAATCAAGGAACTCTTTGGTAAATTGATCCTCCAACCATGTCTTTGAAGAAACACCACAAGTTGATTTGTGTGAGATTCTGATAAATGAAAAGACTAAGCTAGTACCAAAATATCGTCCAAATAAGGAAACACTGCAATACTCTCTGATTACAGATAGAAGGATACCGAGAACCTTCTAAAAGATTCTTGGAGCTGTTGCTAGGCCAAATGGAAGAGCAACAAACTGGTAATGCTCGTATAGAAAAGAGAATTTTAGAAACAGATAGTGGTCTGGATGAATCGGAAAATATGAAGATATGCATCCTGTAAGTCTATTGAGGACATGTAATGACCTTGCTGAAAAAAAGGCAGAATAGTCCTTATAGTCACCATCTTGAAAGTTGTGACTCTTACAAAATGATTCAAAAACTTCAGATCCAGAACTGGTCTGAAAGATTTTTTCCTTCTTCGGGACAATGCATAGATTTGAATAAAAACCCAGACCATGTTCCAGATTTGGAACTGGTACAATCACTCCTGAAAGCTCTAGATCTGAAACGCACTTCAGAAAAGCTCAAGCTTTCACAGGATTTGTTGGAACGTGAGAAAGAAAAAATCTTCTCACAGGAGGTCTTATTCTGAAAATTATTCGATACCCCTGAGAGACAATATTCTGAATCCAATGATTCTGAATAGAACCTGCCCAAATGCCTTGAGATAATTTCAATCTGCCCCCCACCAGCAGAACTGGATTGAGAGCTGCACCTTCATGCAGTCATGGGGGCTGGCTTTGGTTTCTTGTAAGGCTTGGATTTATTCCAACTCAAGGATGGCTTCCAATTGGAGCCAGAGTCTTTAGGGGAAGGAGAAGCTTTCTGTTCTCTATTCTGACGAAAGGAACGAAACCAATTAGAAGCTTTAGATTTGCCTTTAGACTTTTTATCTTGAGGCAAAAAAAACTCCCTTCCCCCCAGTAATAGTGGGAATAATAGAATCCAACTGGGAACCAAACAAATGATTGCCCTGGAATGAAAGATAGTAACCTAGATTTAGATACCATGTCAGCATTCCATGATTTGAGCCATAAAGATCTTCTAGCTAAAATAGCCAAAGATATACGGGTAGATTACAAGTTTTTGTCGATAAGGCTTGCATTGCTAACGCTCAGTTTCAGCTCATCGCTCATCTACAAACAACGCTGGTATTACAAGTTTTTCCAACCCCGGCGTTAGCCTCTAAAAAGTGAGCGGAGAGCAAAATTTAGCTTCACATCTTACCTCAATACCAGCGCTGCTTACGGTAGCGGTGAGCTGGCTAAACGTGCTTGTGCACGATTTCCCCATAGGAATCAATGGGGCAGAATCAGCTGAAAAAAACCCAAGCACCTGCAAAAAAGCAGCGTTCAGCTCCTAACGCAGCCCCATTGATTCCTATGGGGAAAGTAAATTTATGTCTACACCTAACACCCTAACATGAATCCCGAGTCTAAACACTCCTAATCTTACACTTATTAACCCCTAATCTGCCGCCCCCGACATCGTCGCCACCTGCATTATATTATTAACCCCTAATCTGCCACTCCCGACACCTACATTATGCTTATGAACCCCTAATCTGATGCCCCCAACATCGCTGACACCTACATTATATTTATTAACCCCTAATCTGGACCCCCAACGTTGCCGCAACTATAATAAATTTATTAACCCCTAATCTGCCGCCGCCACTATAATAAAGTTATTAACCCCTAAATCTAAGTCTAACCCTACACCTACCACCCCCTAACTTAAATATAATTTAAATAAAACGAAATAAAATTACTACAATTAAATAAATTATTCCTATTTAAAACTAAATACTTACCTATAAACCCTAAGATAGCTACAATATAACTAATAGTAATATTACTAATAGTAATATTTTTATTTTGCAGGCAACTTTGTATTTATTTTAACTAGGTACAACAGTTATTAAATAGTTATTAACTATTTAATAACTACCTAGTTAAAATAAATACAAATTTACCTGTAAAATAAACCCTAACCTACAATTACACCTAACACTACACTATAATTAAATGAATTACCTAAACTAACTACAATTAAATTAAATAAACTAAAGTACGAAAAAACAAACACTAAATTACAGAAAATAATAAAATAATTACAACAATTTTAAACTAATTACACCTAATCTAATCCCCCTAATAAAATAAAAAAAAAAAACCAAAATAATAAAAATCCCTACCCTACACTAAATTACAAATAGCCCTTAAAAGGGCTTTTTGCGGGGCATTGCCCCAAAGTAATCAGCTCTTTTACCTGTAAAAAAAAAAATTACAATACCCCCCAACATTAAAACCCACCACCCACACACCCAACCCTACTCTAAAACCCACCCAATCCCCCCTTAATAAAACCTAACACTAACCCCTTGAAGATCACCCTACCTTGAGACGTCTTCACCCAGCCGGGCACAAGTGGTCCTCCAGAGGGGCAGAAGTCTTCATCCAGGCGGCATCTTCTATCTTCATCAATCCGGAGCGGGTCCATCTTGAAAACATCGGACGCGGAGCATCCATCCAGACCGACGACTACCCGACGAATGACGGTTCCTTTAAATGACGTCATCAAAGATGGCGTCCCTTGAATTCCAATTGGCTGATAGGATTCTATCAGCCAATCGGAATTAAGGTAGGAAAAATCCTATTGGCTGATGCAATCAGCCAATAGGATTGAGCTCGCATTCTATTGGCTGATTGGAACAGCCAACAGAATGCAAGCTCAATCCTATTGGCTGCGTCGGATGTCTTCAAGATGGAGCCGCTCCTCGTCGGATGGATGAAGATAGAAGATGCCGTCTGGATGAAGACTTCTGCCCGTCTGGAGGACCACTTCTGCCCAGTTGGGTGAAGACGTCTCAAGGTAGGGTGATCTTCAAGGGGTTAGGGGTGTGGGTTTTAATGTTGGGGGGGTATTGTATTTTTTTTGTTTTACAGGTAAAAGAGCTGAGTACTTTGGGGCAATGCCCCGCAAAAGGTCCTTTTAAGGGCTAGTTGTAATTTAGTATAGGGTAGGGATTTTTTATTATTTTGGGGGGCCTTTTTATTTTATTAGGGGGATTAGATTAGGTGTAATTATGTTTAAAATTCTTGTAATTATTTTATTATTTTTTGTAATTTACTGTTTTTTCCCCCCGTACTTTAGTTTATTTAATTGTAGTTAGTTTAGGTAATTAATTTAATTATAGTGTAGTGTTAGATGTAATTGTAACTTAGTTTAGGGTTTATTTTACAGGTAAATTTGTACTTATTTTATCTAGGTAGTTATTAAATAGTTAATAACTATTTAATAACTATTCTACCTAGTTAAAATAAACACAAAGTTGCCTGTAAAATAAAAATAAACCCTAAGCTAGATACAATGTAACTATTAGTTATATTGTAGCTATCTTAGGGTTTATTTTATCGGTAAGTATTTAGTTTTAAATAGGAATAATTTATGTAATTGTAGTAATTTTATTTTGTTTTATTTAAATTATGTTTAAGTTAGGGGGGGTTAGGGTTAGACTTAGGTTTAGGGGTTAATACATTTAATATAGTTGCGGCGACGTTGGGGGCAGCAGATTAGGGGTTAATAAATGTAGGTAGGTGTCGGCGATGTTAGGGACGGCAGATTAGGGGTTAATAAAATTTAACTAGTGTTTGCGAGGCGGGAGTGCGGCGGTTTAGGGGTTAATATATTTATTGAAGTGGCGGCGATGTCCGGTCGGCAGATTAGGGGTTAAAAACTTTATTTAAGTGTTTGCGATGTGTGTGTGTGTGTGTGGGGGGGGCTCGGTTTAGGGGTTAATAGGTAGTTTATGGGTGATAGTGTACTTGTTAGCACTTTAGTTAAGAGTTTTATGTTACGGCGTTAGCCCATAAGACTCTTAGCTACCGATTTTTAAATGCGGTAGGAGTCTTGACAGGAGAGGCTGTACCGCTCACTTTCTCCAAGACTCGTAACACCGGCATTAGGAAAATCCCATTAAAAAGATAGGATACGCAATTGACATAAGGGCATTTGCGGTATGCTCGAGTCGCCGAAAAAAAGTGAGCGGTACACCTGTACCTGCAAGACTCGTAATACCAGCGGGCGTTAAAAAGCAGCGTTGGGACCTCTCAACGCTGCTTTTTAAGGCTAACGCAAGACTCGTAATCTAGGCGATAGATTTTAACATTAATCTTGATGATATCAAAAATAGCATCACAGATAAAATGATTAGCATGTTGAAGTAAACAAACAATGCTATGCAAATTGGAGTCTTTTTCCTGTTGTGCTAAGCTATCAAACCAAAAAGCTGAAGCAGTCGCAACATCAACCATAGAAATGGCAGATCTGAGCATATAGCCAGAATGCAAATAAGCTTTCCTTAGATAAGATTCAATCTTCCTATCTAAAGGATCCTTAAAAGAGGTTCTATCATCCACAGGAATAGTAGTACGTTTAGCAAGAGTAGAAATAGCCCCATCAACCTTAGGGACTTTTCCCCAAAACTCTAAATTAGCCACTGGCAAAGGATACAACTTTTTAAACCTTGAAGAAGGAACAAAAGAAGTACCAGGCTTAGACCATTCCTTAGCAATCATATCAGAAATAGCATCAGGAACAGGAAAAACCTCAGGAGTAGTCACAGGAGGTTTATAGACAGAATTTAAACGTTTACTGGATTTATTATCAAGAGGACCAGACTCCTCAATATCCAAAGTTATTAACACTTCTTTTAACAAAGAACAAATATACTCAATCTTAAAAAGATAAGATGATTTATCAGTGTCAATGTCTGGAGTAGGATCTTCTGAGTCAGAGAGATCCTCACCAGAGGAGGATATATCAGTATGTTAATATATCAACAGGGATATCATGTACTTTAGATGTTGAAGGAACAACAGATACTGTACTAGCACTAATAGAAACCTTTTCTGCATGCAAAAGCGTATCATGGCAACTGTTATTCTCCTAATTTGCCCACAAGTTTTCCAAAGAGAAAAAACAAGTCAAATTGAAAAAAAAATATACCCCAGGTAAGACAAACTTCCTAAAACATGATTCCCATAATGAAACTGCTGGACTGCAAAGGGAAATACACATAGACCTGACTCATGGCAAATATAAGTAAAATACATATATTTAAAACTTTATATTAATACATAAAGCGCCAAACCATAGCTGAGAGTGTCTTAAATAAACCAGTACTGAAAACTATCAGCAGAGGTAATGGTATATAAGAGTATATTGTCGATCTGAAAAGGGAGGTAGGAGATTAATCCCTACGACCGATAACAGAAAACCCTTGAAAAGATTTCCCGCGAGGAAAACCACAAAATCAAATAGGCGATACTCTCTTCACATCCCTCTGACAAACACTGTACTCAGAGGAATTGGGCTTCAGAATGCTTAGAAGCGCTTATCACAGAAGAAATCATAAAAATCAAGCACAAACTTACTTCACCACCTCCATAGGAGGCAAAGTTTGTAAAACTGAATTGTGGGTGTGGTGAGGGGCTGTATTTATAGGCATTTTGAGGTTTGGGAAACGTTGCCCCTCCTGGTAGGATTGTATATCCCATACGTCACTAGCTCATGGACTCTTGCCAATTACATGAAAGAAATTAAGCCTAATAAAAACATTTTACCCTTTCTTTTTAAAAGAGTTTAAATATTAGTCTCAAGCATGCTACAGTGCCTGCTTCATGCCCCAGTGTAACCCATACAGCAGGATTATCTATGTCCCAATAAAAAAGCAGTGTTTTTAATTTGTTATGTCACGTGCATGGTCTCCCCAACTGGAAGAAAAAGCACTTATCTGCTTCACTTTTCGGCATGTAGACAGTTACAAGGTATGAGAGGACACAGTTCCTCACAGAGACTTTTGAAAAAGAAAGAACAGAGTAGCCAACTCTGGCTTTCTAAACTAGGGCACGAATTGTTAGGAAAATGCAGTAAGTACCTCTTTGCAAGTTCCTAACTGCTTTAAAGCCACCACTACCCGACTTCAAGGAATGACGTGGAATACTGCTATACTCCAAAACTTGCTTGTAAATGAAATAAAAAAATTTCTTCAGACACCTAAACTTCAATCTCCTCCATGCACCGAAGGCAAAGAGAATGACTGGGGGTTGTGGGTAAGGGAGTTATACATAGCAGTTTAACTGTGGTGCTCTTTGCCTCCTCCTGCTGGCCAGGAGTAATATTCCCAACAGTAATTACTCAAACCGTGAACTCACCATATCTTAGGAAAGAAAATATTATCTAAAACTTTAAGCCAGATTTTCTATCACACACCGATAAGCACATGGACAGTCTACTTGAAAATGTTTATTGTTTAAAACTATAGATCCCTTTATTACCCATTCCTCAGTTTTGCTTAACCAACACTGCTATATTAATATACTAATAACCTCTATCATTACCTGTATCTAAGCCTCTGCAGACTGCCCCTTATCAATGCATTTTACAAACTTGCATTTTAAACAATTTGAGCCGGTTTCTGCATATCCTTCCCCATGTTATCTCAATGACACACATTAACTAGTACTGTCTGTCTGTAAAAAGTTAATAAAAAGCAGCCTGCAGGGGCTTAGAAACAGGCAGAGGTTTAGAGGTTATAAAGTATATTAATATAACAATGTTGGTTATGCAAAGATGGGGAATGGGTAGTAAAAGTGTTATCTATTAAAACAATAAAAAAATAATCAAGTAGCTTGTCCGTTTAACAGAATGTTCTATCTTATGGGAAACACTATTGAGAATATTTTTATAAATGAAATTTTTACATTTATACTAATAGTGGTAGGGTTACATTTTGATGTTGATCCTGCCCAACCACAATTGTGACTGGTTAATCTGACTGACCAATCAAAATGACTTATCTATCAGGAAGGAATAATTATATATATATTTTTTTTATGTGATGATCCCCCACACATATTTTTGGTAATTTTTTAGATGTTTAGCGGAGGTGATACAACGGATCTTTAAGGGGGGGATTTTAGTTGGGATATTGTAACGATAGGGATCATGTTAACTAATGGGGAATTACAGTTAAGAGAGGTGTTTGAGGTGGGTGGATTGTTATTACTTGCTAAAATATGTGGCTGTACTAAACTCTACCTAAGGTCTATAAAGATTATTCATGATGTGGTCAATAATACAAATTAATCTTTTAAACACCATGCATCACATGATTGCATGCTTTAAAGCCATACCAATAAAGCATGAAATACCTCCTGATTTAGAGACATTGGGAGGATGTGATATATTAATGTATCACACATTCACTTGAAAAAATATACAACATTATCAAAACAAGTTTTTAAACATGCATATTGTACCTTACCTTATGTAAAATCTTGTTTTAGCTTTGGATCTAACCCATGCTATTTTTCTTTCCCCCTTACACAACATTCCTAAGTTCTACTAATCAAATTGACTAAACTTCGCCTCTGATTGGCTGCATGAAGCAAAGTTGTATATATATATATATATATAGCAAGCTGGCTTATAGACTAATAGTGCATGTTTGAATTTTTATTTGGTCCACCAAGTCACTTAAGAACTTTCTGACAATTACTGGGTTACATTTTGATAAGAGAACAAATTTGAATCAGTATTGGTGAGTTATAAAAAAGCTATTTTTTGTATCAGCAGATTTCCAAGATACAAAACAAATGGAAATACATAAGGCAAATACAGTATTTTAAAGTCTGTATATGGGTCAAAGCAGACAAAAAAGTTCTATATATCCATTTAATGATTAATTTGTACTGTAATTTTTAAGTATCAAAAATATTATATTAATTTGCATAATTTGAAAGCACCTGAGAAACACTGCAGCATAGCATAAATCATACATTTCATATTTACAAACTGAATACAAAACCAAGTTATTTTACACGTGATCAGCACATCCGTCACATTCTACAAACACAAAAAAAAAATCCTGCACAGAGAATCTTTAAAAAAATATAAATACATTTCTTTTTTACATAGCATCAAACGTCATTATTTTACAAGGGGAATATTTATAAATATTCAAGTCACAGAAGCAGCAGTGAGGGTGCTTGGTAATAAATGTAGACAGGTGAAAGAAAATCAAGTGAATACTGTTGAAAATATTTTTAGATTAGCTTGATGTGATTAGCAAAGTGCATATATATAGCTGTCTGTTGCAACTCCTTGAGAAAGGGCCTGTTTTAAATAATCCCGAGCAAATGATTCTAAAAGGGAGAAAAGCAACTGTATCCAGCAATTCAGAGTAAATCAGACTGATTATTTTGATGAGGGAAATGTTGATGGTTTTGATGGCAGTTTCTCTAAAGTAAAATTTATACAGAAGATAATTCATTGTCTCTGATCATTACATTAATTTAGTCAATCCAGTCAGCTGTATGGATATTCTTAAAGGTATGTGCAATCCAAAAGCTAAGCACATATCTTCACACTAATCATGGAAGTTATTTTCTTGCAGACAATGTATGTTTCTTTTCTTTATGTTGTGGATATTCTTTTCAGAATTATGTTCCTAATAAAATGATTCCAATGTTTCAACACAAAGAGCACATGATTTGCAGGTATTACAATATATAACTATTAAGTTGCATGATCTGTACACTACAAACTATTTGTCTGCTTGAGGAGCCAAAACTGTTGTCCTTAAACCCTGTGTAGTCTGTTCATCAGATGGAGATGCAGAAGTCTGTGAGTTTAATCTCAATGCCACAGGTGCCAAAGATGGCATTGCTTTACGTTCCTGTGCCCTCTGGTCTGCTGTCAAAGTTTTTAATCCAAGAGGTGCAAGTTTTGGCATGGGCCTCCACAAAGATCCGGAGGGAGGATTCTCTTGCTTTGCTACCTTCTGATGTGATGTGGCATTCACATTTGACTCATGAAAACTAGACGTTACCTTATTACTACTAGATGATGGTTCATCCTGTGTGTTGCCAACAAATTCCACAATGCCTGCTTCCTCGTTTTGCTTGCTGGTTTCTTGAACTTCTCCCTCTTCAAAGTGTAGGAAGAGAGGACTGAGTGAGGAGCTCTTTTCCTTAAACCTCCCAAATGAAAAGGGAGATGCATCACCATCATTGAACTTGCTACCACTACCCCGAGATGCAGTGTCTGATCCAGGAAAATCTGAACTATTGTCCAAATCATCAGTGTTCAACTGCTGATTAAGAAATGCTAATTCATTGAGGAGAGATGTCAGTGTTTCATCTGTATCTTCATTATCCCCAATAACATCTATTAAATCGCTTGTATCTAGCTCTGGTTCCTCTAAAGGTAGTGTTTTTAACCTAACGTCAAGCTGTGAATGTTTAACATTGTTAGTTGCCACATTGCAAAAAGCGGTTTCCTTCAATTTCACTTCTTCAGTTTCTGCAGTTGTATGTTTTTTAAGGCTGTTTAAATCTTCAAGCAAGGGGCTTTCTACGAGAGTGGTCCCCACATTCTCTGGTGTTGTTTCTGATACATCTCTGCTATCCAGAAGGACTAATGATGGAGCTAAACTTGAGGTAGCATAAGAACTTGAAGATGTTGAATCTGTGGCTCCCTGGTCTTGTTCTGTCTCGCCCAACACAGGTTTTGTTGGTGAAAGCTGGGGACCAGGTTTAACAATCTCTTTAAGTTCCTCAATGTTCAAGCTTAGATCTGTCCCCAAGTCTATTGAAGCTTCATTAGCTAATGACGTAACATTCACAATCTTTGGCATCATGGATAAATCATCTTTTTCTAAAATCATAAATAGTAGATTTTATAAGCACATTTAGAAGGAAACAAAAGTTTTAACAAGTTAGCACAGTGCATAGTAAACATTTAACCATGATCGCAATCAAAAACATGCTGCCAAGTTTTATTTTAACTTTTACTCTTAAAAGAAGAACCTATAAATTTATATTAAATATAAAAATTCTGGGAAGGTTTCTAAATTCTCTAATTACTCTATGGTGACACAATACATATACACCCACAAATACCTCAGTAATAAGAGTGTGAGAGTAACAGCTGAGAGAGGATGATAAAGAAACAAGAAGAAACAGGTGGCCTGGGAAAATGACAACCAAACCAAAAGCCTATGCAAATGAGCAAAGCACAAGGAGCAGGTTCTTTGTGTGTTTTCACTAATAATATGAAAGCATTTAATGGTAAGTACAAAACCTGTGTTTTTGTTCACTTTTGTCATAACTTATGGAACAGAAGGTAAATCCTAAACATATGGATATGAATCAAAGCTATAGCAAATCAAGTCTACAGGCTAGAACATAGAACAGGTAGGGGGTTAAGAGAAAAAAAATAAGACATTAAGGGCAAGATTACAAGTGGAGTGCTAAGTATCACAGTTAATATTCCACTGAGTAATATTAGAGCACATTAATGTTTGCTGGTATTACAAGTTGACAGCAATGCAAATGCGAGCGGGCTTCCATAGGCTTCTATGAAAGCCTTGTTTTCATGCCGCACAGCGAAGGGGGTTAGTAGGGCAGCGACGGCAGCAAATGTTAAATATATATGTATGAGATTATATTATAGTTTATATATTTGTGTGTTTATATGTATATATACACATATTAACAGATAAATATACATGTATATAAGTATATACATATATATTTACTAGTAATACACAGTGCCATTTTTTTCTCTAACACCCCACACCCGTCAACTTTGACGCCTTAAAACTGCCTAGTGAAGTTGTTTTTTATTTAAAAAAAAGAATGCTATTTTTTTTTTTTAAAATAAAAAACTATAATACCCTCTATTTTGAAGGCATTTGGGGGTACTTTTAGAAAATTAACCAGAGATCTCATCTCTGGTTAATTTTCTAAGTACTAATTGCTACTGCGAAATTGCGGTAGCAATAACCAGCCACTTGTAAAGCTGGTTATTTATCGCACGCCTGCAAATTGGCAAATTTGTCCGTTAGCGGGCGCGCAATAAATTAACACTCCACTTGTAATCTAGCCCTAATGGTTTCCTTACACTGCCTGAGATAACTTGTTTATGATAAAACTTAGTGAACGTATATACAGATTGCATAGCAGTCATTTTACCCAAGGCTTAAAGGGACATTATGCTTAAAGGGACAGTATACACTCATTTTCATATAACTGCATGTAATAGACACTACTATAAAGAATAAGATGCACAGATACTGATATAAAAATCCAGTATAAAATGGTTTAAAAACGTACTTAGAAGCTTTCAGTTTAGCTCTGTTGAAAAGGTAGTTGGAAAGCCCACTGCAAGTGGGAAATAAGACACTCCCCCCCCCCCTTCTTTTGCATATGAAAAGACCCTTTACACAAACAGGAGCAAGCTGGAGAAGGTAGCTGACGGTATTCAAATAAATCTTTGGGGCTTGGTTAGGAGTCTGAAAATCAGAGCAATGTTCTTTAAAAATAATCAAAATTATACATTTTTTTAAAAAACAAACTTTATGGGCTTTATAAATAGATCATCTACAAAACATTTATGCAAAGACAAAATGAGTGTATAATGGCCCTTTAAACCTTTCTCCTATACAACTAAAGAGAATATTTCCAATTGTGTTATGGTGCTTTCATATTTTTTTTTTAAATGCATGTTCCTGTAATGACTAAACCAATTTAATACTGACCAGTAAAATTTCAGGATTGTACACATTCATGCACTTTTAGTTTTTCATGAAAAAACAATATTTTTATTTGCTTAACAGATGTGCTTTATAAAAAACAAAATTTATGCTTACCTGATAAATTTCTTTCCAGGCATGGAGAGTCCATGACGTCATTCCAATTACTAGTGGGATATTCAACTCCTGGCCAGCAGGAGGAAGCAAAGAGCACCCCAGCAAAGTTGTTAAATGTAACTTCCCTTACCATTAATCCCCAGTCATTTAGCCGAAGGAAAATGGAAAAAGAAGAAACACAATGGTATAGAGGTGCCGGAGGTTTACTCAAAAAAACTGTTGAATTATAATTAAAAAAAGAGGGCGGGGTCATGGACTCTCCATGCCTGGAAAGACAGAAATATATCAGGTAAGCATAAATGTTGTTTTCTTTTCTATGGCATGGAGAGTCCACAACGTCATTCCAATTACTAGTGGGAACCAATACCCAAGCTAGAGGACACGGAATGAAAAGGGAGGGAGAACAAGGCAGGAGGACCTAAGCAGAAGGCACCGCTGCTTGAAGAACCTTTCTCCCGAAAGAGGCCTCAGCCGAGGCAAAAGTATAACATTTGTAGAATTTGGAAAAAGTATGCAAAGAGGACCATGTTGCCGCCTTGCAAATCTGATCCACAGAAGCTTCATTTTTGAAAGCCCAAGATGAGGAAACAGCCCTAGTGGAATGAGCCGTAATTCTCTCAGGAGGCTGCTGTTCAGCGGTCTCGTAAGGAAAACGAATCATAATTCTTAACCAGAGGGAAATGGTATTAGAAGTGGCCTTCTGACTCTTACACTTTCCAAAGAAAACAACAAACAGGGTAGAAGATTGCCGAAAATCTTTAGAAGGTTGTTGGTAAAATTTTAGAAGACGTTCATTATGAGAAGGATTAGAACAAAAAGGAACAATCCAATACCACCTTAGGGAGAAACCACAATTAGTACGAAGGATCGCCTTATCTGCATGAAAAAAAGAGTATGAAGAATCACACAGCAGAGCCGAAAGCTTAGAAACTCTGCGAGCGGAAGAAAATGCAAGAAGAAGCAAAACCTTCCAAGATAATTTTATATCAACATGTATAGGCTCAAACGGAGTCTGCTGCAAAACTCTAAGAATTAGGTTAAGGCTCCAAGGAGGAGCAACAGGTTAAAATGCAGGCCTGATTCTGACTAGGGCCTGAACAAAAGCTTGAACGTCCGGTAAATCTGCTAGACGTTGGTGCAAAAGAACAGACAGTACAGAAATCTGACCCTTCAGAGTAATGACTGACAAACTTTCTCCAGGCCATCCTGAAGAGAGAAAATTCGGGGAATCCTCACCCGGCTCCAGGAGAAACCCTTAGATTTGCACCAAAAAATGAATTTACACCATACCATATGGTAATCTTGCGAGTCTGAAGCAAAGAGCGCCTCGGAAAAACCATGTCTAGACAGGACTAGGCGTTCAATCTCCAAGAAGTCGGCTTCAGAGAATCTAGATTTGGCTGGAGGAATGGACCCTGAATTAGAAAGTACTTCCTCAGAGGTAATCTCCAAGGTGGAAGAGATGACATCTTCCACAGATCCGCCAACCAGATCCTGCGATGCTAGGCAGGAGCTATTAGAATCACAGACACTCTCCTGGTTGATATGAGCAATAACTTGAGGAAGGAGAGCAAACGGAGGAAATGGGTATGCTAGAATGAAAATCCAAGGGACCGCCAGAGCATCTATCAGAGCGGCCTGAGGATCTCTTGACCTGCATCCGTACTTAAAAAGTTAGGCGTTTTGACGAGACGCCATCAGATCCAACTCTGTAACACTTCGAGATGGAGAGCCCACTCCCGGGATGAAAAGTCTGTCCGCTCAGAAAATCCGCCTCCCAGATGTCCACTCCTGGAAAGTGGATGGTAGCTAGGAGACAATAATGAGCTTCCGCCCACTGCAGAAAGCGAGTCACCTACTTCATGGCCAAGGAACTCCAAGTTCCTCCCTGGTGACTGATGTAAGCCACTGAGGTGATTTTGTCCGACTTGAAACTGATCAATCAGACTAAAAATAATTGAGGCCAAGCTGTCAAGGCATTGAAGATTGCTCTCAACTCCAAAATGTTAATGGGAAGAGAAGACTCCTCCCGAGTCCACAGGCCCTAAGCCAAAACGGCCCCCATAACCTTTGAGAATATTCTAGGAGCCGTAGCAAGACCAAATGGAAGTGCAACAAACCAGAAATGTTTGTCCAAAAAGGCAAACCTCACAAACTGACGATGAACCCTGTGAATGGGAACAAGAAGATACACATCCTTCAGGTCTATGGTCGTCATGAACTGACCTTCCTGAACCAATGGAAGAATGGAATAAATAGTTTCCATTTTGAAGGATGGGACTCTGAGGAATTTGATGAGACAGAAAATTCCCCCACAAATAGATCCTTGACCCTGTTCCTCTACAGGAACTGGAAAATCACTCCCAGAGAAGATAGGTCGTTAACGCAGTTTACGAAGGCCTCTCTCTTCACCTGATTTTTCAGATCACCTAACAGGATAAGGCTGTTACAGGAAGAACAAAACTTGAATGCTATCCTGTATCCCACGGATACTAATTCCACAGCCCCAGGGTCTGGGACATCGTGGCTCCAAGCCTATCGACAGAGCAAAGAAGCCCCATTAAGGAGACTCTTTAATCCATTCTTCCTAAGGTGGACATAGTGGAAAATATCAGAGACTGAAGCGCAAGGAAATGAAAGAATCACCTTATATGTATGTATAAAAGTAATTCAACAGTGAGTCAATCACGTTACTATAAAAAAGGATTGAAGAAGGGCTGCAAATACAAAAAGTATAAAAAGATAGCACCTAAAATGATAAAAAGGAGCAAAAATAGAATTGAATTGTCACCAAATGGTGCCAAATACAATAAAAACACAGTATGAATCAGAAGAATATACATACTGAAAATAAAACTGCATAGACATACTTTCCACCTGAAACTTTAGAAAAGAGTAGCTGAGCTCTTATATCCTAAAGCACATGATTAGCATTTAGATGCCAAAGAATGGTGGAAAAATAAATCAGAATATACGTCCTGAAAAATAAACTGCAGAGATACAAGTTTATTATAAAAAACAGTTAACAGGATTAAAAATTCTTAAAAGAAAAACTGCAGGGACATAAGTTTATTACGAGAAACTCATCCCTTAAATTCCTTAGGAACATTGAATTGCAGTTAACTGCCACCAGATGGCAGGAAAATACCAGAAACAAAGAATGCATTAAAAAATATGTTCAGAAGTGTTCTGATGAAGTCCCAAATAAATATTTGCTTGTATTAATAAGATTCTCCTTCTAAAAAATAAACATGCACCCAAACTTTAGGTGGTTAGGCTGAAGTGAGAGAAAAGAAACTCAGTTAAAAAACGCGCTCAGATCGCACTACTCGATGCGATCAGATTCAAAATGGAGTCATACCAATACGCCGTCAGCAGATCCTGAGGGGAGCACAAAAAAATTATAATAAATAAAAGCGCAACCCAAAACGGCTCAAAAGCTACTGAGCGCCCCACAGCACAATGACAAGCTGCGGGAAAGCATCCGCAAACAAAGGCAGTCACCTCCGGAGCAGGATGAGAATCAAATACCCGTCACAAGGAGGAGAAAGTCTGACAGGCAAAACAGTCTGAGGGCATGCAACAGGCACCAACGGCCATAGTCTATACAGCAAACATCAGGCGCTACTTACTGCGCCATAAAAATAACCGAACCGTCTAAGTAAAGGAGGGAATTAGGAACTACATACTGTGCCCCTCAAACATCCGTTAAAAACATAATTTATGCTTACCTGATAAATTCCTTTCTTCTGTTGTGTGATCAGTCCACGGGTCATCATTACTTCTGGGATATTATCTGCTCCCCTACAGGAAGTGCAAGAGGATTCACCCAGCAGAGTTGCTATATAGCTCCTCCCCTCTACGTCACCTCCAGTCATTCGACCAAAGACCAACGAGAAAGGAGAAACCAAGGGTGTAGTGGTGACTGAATTATAATTTAAAAAATATGTACCTGCCTTAAAAAACAGGGCGGGCCGTGGACTGATCACACAACAGAAGAAAGGAATTTATCAGGTAAGCATAAATTATGTTTTCTTCTGTTATGTGTGATCAGTCCACGGGTCATCATTACTTCTGGGATACCAATACCAAAGCAAAAGTACACGGATGACGGGAGGGATAGGCAGGCTCATTATACAGAAGGAACCACTGCCTGAAGAACCTTTCTCCCAAAAATAGCCTCCGAAGAAGCAAAAGTGTCAAATTTGTAAAATTTGGAAAAAGTATGAAGCGAAGACCAAGTTGCAGCCTTGCAAATCTGTTCAACAGAGGCCTCATTCTTAAAGGCCCAAGTGGAAGCCACAGCTCTAGTGGAATGAGCTGTAATTCTTTCAGGAGGCTGCTGTCCAGCAGTCTCATAGGCTAAACGTATTATGCTACGAAGCCAAAAAGAGAGAGAGGTAGCAGAAGCTTTTTGACCTCTCCTCTGTCCAGAATAAACGACAAACAGGGAAGAAGTTTGGCGAAAATCTTTAGTTGCCTGCAAGTAGAACTTGAGGGCACGAACTACATCCAGATTGTGTAGAAGACGTTCCTTCTTTGAAGAAGGATTTGGACACAAGGATGGAACAACAATCTCTTGATTGATATTTCTGTTAGTGACTACCTTAGGTAAGAACCCAGGTTTAGTACGCAGAACTACCTTGTCTGAGTGAAAGATCAGATAAGGAGAATCACAATGTAGGGCTGATAACTCAGAGACTCTTCGAGCCGAGGAAATAGCCATTAAAAATAGAACTTTCCAAGATAACAATTTTATATCAATGGAATGAAGGGGTTCAAACGGAACACCCTGTAAAACGTTAAGAACTAAGTTTAAACTCCATGGCGGAGCAACAGTTTTAAACACAGGCTTGATCCTAGCTAAAGCCTGACAAAAGGCCTGGATGTCTGAATTTTCTGACAGACGCCTGTGTAACAAGATGGACAGAGCTGAGATCTGTCCCTTTAATGAGCTAGCCGATAAACCCTTTTCTAAACCTTCTTGTAGAAAAGACAATATCCTAGGAATCCTAACCTTACTCCAGGAGTAATCTTTGGATTCACACCAGTATAGGTATTTACGCCATATTTTATGGTAAATCTTTCTGGTAACAGGCTTCCTAGCCTGTATCAGGGTATCAATAACCGACTCAGAAAAACCACGTTTTGATAAAATCAAGCGTTCAATTTCCAAGCAGTCAGCTTCAGAGAAGTTAGACTTTGATGTTTGAATGGACCCTGAATCAGAAGGTCCTGTCTTAGAGGTAGAGACCAAGGCGGACAGGATGACATGTCCACTAGATCTGCATACAAAGTCCTGCGCGGCCATGCAGGCGCTATTAGAATCACTGATGCTCTCTCCTGTTTGATTTTGGCAATCAATCGAGGAAGCAGAGGGAAGGGTGGAAACACATAAGCCATCCTGAAGTTCCAAGGTGCTGTCAAAGCATCTATCAGAACCGCTCCCGGATCCCTGGATCTGGATCCGTAGCGAGGAAGTTTGGCGTTCTGGCGAGACGCCATGAGATCTATCTCTGGTTTGCCCCAACGTCGAAGTATTTGGGCAAAGACCTCCGGATGAAGTTCCCACTCCCCCGGATGAAGAGTCTGGCGACTCAAGAAATCCGCCTCCCAGTTCTCCACTCCCGGGATGTGGATTGCTGACAGGTGGCAAGAGTGAGACTCTGCCCAGCGAATTATCTTTGATACTTCTATCATTGCTAGGGAGCTTCTTGTCCCTCCTTGATGGTTGATGTAAGCTACAGTCGTGATGTTGTCCGACTGAAACCTGATGAACCCCCGAGTCTTTAACTGGGGCCAAGCTAGAAGGGCATTGAGAACTGCTCTCAATTCCAGAATGTTTATTGGCAGGAGACTTTCCTCCTGACTCCATTGTCCCTGAGCCTTCAGAGAATTCCAGACAGCGCCCCAACCTAGAAGGCTGGCGTCTGTTGTTACAATTGTCCAGTCCGGCCTGCTGAACGGCATCCCCCTGGACAGATGTGGCCGAGAAAGCCACCATAGAAGAGAGTTTCTGGTCTCTTGATCCAGATTCAGAGTGGGGGACAAATCTGAGTAATCCCCATTCCACTGACTCAGCATGCACAATTGCAGCGGTCTGAGATGTAGGCGTGCAAAGGGAACTATGTCCATTGCTGCTACCATTAAGCCGATCACCTCCATGCATTGAGCTACTGACGGGAGTTGAATGGAATGAAGGACACGGCATGCATTTAGAAGCTTTGTTAATCTGTCTTCTGTCAGATAAATCTTCATTTCTACAGAATCTATAAGAGTCCCCAAGAATGGAACTCTTGTAAGAGGAAAGAGAGAACTCTTCTTTTCGTTCACTTTCCATCCATGCGACCTTAGAAATGCCAGAACTAACTCTGTATGAGACTTGGCAGTTTGAAAGCTTGAAGCTTGTATCAGAATGTCGTCTAGGTACGGAGCTACCGAAATTCCTCGCGGTCTTAGTACCGCCAGAAGGGCACCCAGAACCTTTGTAAAGATTCTTGGAGCCGTAGCCAATCCGAATGGAAGAGCTACAAACTGGTAATGCCTGTTTAAGAAGGCAAACCTTAGATACCGGTAATGATCTTTGTGAATCGGTATGTGAAGGTAAGCATCCTTTAAATCCACTGTGGTCATGTACTGACCCTCTTGGATCATGGGTAAGATTGTCCGAATAGTTTCCATTTTGAACGATGGAACTCTTAGGAATTTGTTTAGGATCTTTAAATCCAAGATTGGCCTGAAAGTTCCCTCTTTTTTGGGAACCACAAACAGGTTTGAGTAAAACCCTTGTCCTTGTTCCGACCGCGGAACCGGATGGATCACTCCCATTAATAATAGATCTTGTACACAGCGTAGAAACGCGTCCTTCTTTATTTGGTTTGTTGACAACCTTGACAGATGAAATCTCCCTCTTGGGGGAGAGAATTTGAAGTCTAGAAGGTATCCCTGAGATATGATCTCTAGCGCCCAGGGATCCTGGACATCTCTTGCCCAAGCCTGGGCGAAGAGAGAGAGTCTGCCCCCCACTAGATCCGGTCCCGGATCGGGGGCCCTCGGTTCATGCTGTCTTTGGGGCAGCAGCAGGTTTACTGGCCTGCTTGCCCTTGTTCCAGGACTGGTTAGGCTTCCAGCCTTGTCTGTAACGAGCAACAGCTCCTCCCTGTTTTGGTGCAGTGGAAGTTGGCGCTGCTCCTGCTTTGAAATTCCGAAAGGGACGAAAATTAGACTGTCTAGCCTTAGCTTTGGCTTTGTCTTGAGGTAGAGCGTGGCCCTTACCTCCTGTAATGTCAGCAATAATTTCTTTCAAACCGGGCCCAAATAAAGTTTGTCCCTTGAAAGGTATATTAAGTAATTTGGACTTAGAAGTTACATCAGCCGACCAGGATTTTAGCCACAGCGCCCTACGTGCCTGAATGGCGAATCCTGAATTCTTAGCCGTAAGTTTGGTTAAATGTACTACGGCCTCCGAAATGAATGAATTAGCTAGTTTAAGGACTCTAAGCCTGTCCGTAATGTCGTCCAGCGTAGCTGAACTAAGGTTCTCTTCCAGAGACTCAATCCAAAATGCTGCCGCAGCCGTGATCGGCGCGATGCATGCAAGGGGTTGTAATATAAAACCTTGTTGAACAAACATTTTCTTAAGGTAACCCTCTAATTTTTTATCCATAGGATCTGAAAAAGCACAGCTATCCTCCACCGGGATAGTGGTACGCTTAGCTAAAGTAGAAACTGCTCCCTCCACCTTAGGGACCGTTTGCCATAAGTCCCGTGTGGTGGCGTCTATTGGAAACATCTTTCTAAATATTGGAGGGGGTGAGAACGGCACACCGGGTCTATCCCACTCCTTAGTAACAATTTCAGTTAATCTTTTAGGTATAGGAAAAACGTCAGTACTCGCCGGTACCGCAAAGTATTTATCCAACCTACACATTTTCTCTGGTATTGCAACAGTGTTACAATCGTTGAGAGCTGCTAAGACCTCCCCTAGTAATACACGGAGGTTTTCCAATTTAAATTTAAAATTTGAAATATCTGAATCCAATCTGTTTGGATCAGAACCGTCACCTACAGAATGAAGCTCTCCGTCCTCATGCTCTGCAAGCTGTGACGCAGTATCAGACATGGCCCTAGAATTATCAGCGCACTCTGTTCTCACCCCAGAGTGATCACGCTTGCCTCTTAGTTCTGGTAATTTAGCCAAAACTTCAGTCATAACAGTAGCCATATCTTGTAATGTTATCTGTAATGGCTGCCCAGATGTACTAGGCGCCATAATATCACGCACCTCCCGGGCGGGAGATGCAGGTACTGACACGTGAGGCGAGTTAGTCGGCATAACTCTCCCCTCGCTGTTTGGTGAAATTTGTTCAATTTGTACAGATTGGCTTTTATTTAAAGTAGCATCAATACAGTTAGTACATAAATTTCTATTGGGCTCCACCTTGGCATTGGAACAAATGACACAGGTATCTTCCTCTGAATCAGACATGTTTAACACACTAGCAATAAACATGCAACTCGGTTACAATTTTATTTAATAAAAACGTACTGTGCCTCAAGAAGCACTAAACGATTAAATGACAGTTGAAATAATAAACTGAAAAACAGTTATAGCATCACTCTTAACAAACAACACAACTTTTTAGCAAAGGTTTGTTCCCATTAGTAAAATAACACTAATTAAATTTTAAACATAAAAATTACAGAGCAACGTTTTAAATCACAGTCACTATATAAGTCTCACAGCTCTGCTGAGAGAATCTACCTCCCTTCAAAGAAGTTTGAAGACCCCTGAGTTCTGTTAGAGATGAACCGGATCATGCAGAAAAACTGACTGGAAATTTTTGATGCGTAGCAAAGAGCGCCAAAAACGGCCCCTCCCTCTCACACACAGCAGTGAGAGAGAAACGAAACTGTCATAATTAACACAAGCAAACTGCCAAGTGGAAAAATAATGCCCAAATATTTATTCACTCAGTACCTCATTAATGCAAACGATTCTACATTCCAGCAAAAACGTTTAACATGAAAAATACCTAATAAAAGGTTTAATGTACTTTTACAGAGTAATTCCGGTGTAATACCATCCCCAGAATACTAAAGTGTAAAGCATACATACATGTTCATTATAACGGTATGGCAGGATTTTTTCATCAATTCCATTCAGAAAATAAAAACTGCTACATACCTCAATGCAGATTCAACTGCCCGCTGTCCCCTGATCTGAAGTTTTTACCTCCCTCAGATGGCCGAGAAACAGCAATATGATCTTAACTACTCCGGTTAAAATCATAAGAAAAACTCTGGTAGATTCTTCTTCAAACTCTGCCAGAGAGGTAATAACACGCTCCGGTGCTATTGTAAAATAACAAACTTTTGATTGAAGTTCTAAAAACTAAGTATAATCACCATAGTCCTCTCACACCTCCTATCTAGTCTTTGGGTGCAAGAGAATGACTGGAGGTGACGTAGAGGGGAGGAGCTATATAGCAACTCTGCTGGGTGAATCCTCTTGCACTTCCTGTAGGGGAGCAGATAATATCCCAGAAGTAATGATGACCCGTGGACTGATCACACATAACAGAAGAAACGGACTGTGTAGGAAAAAAAATAGGAATAATAGCTGGCCACAAAAGCCATATCCCACATCTATAAAGCCTGGGCTTAGCTAAAATTTGCCCGGCAATGGAAGTGGCAAAATCCCTTCACAGGCATAAAGCCAAATAGCTGCTCAGCAGCAAATATCCCACAGTGGATAAATAAAATAAGAATAATTACCTTCTGAGGGTAGTAGGAAACACTATGTCCCTGATTTCCCAATCCTTCTGAGATCTAAGAATTATAAATGAACGGACTTACCCTCAAGAAACTTTTGCTGTGGAGCAGGCACAGCAGCTGCTAGTCTGATAGCCTCACTTGACCACCAACAGGGACCTGTAGACAGAGAAAGAGCAGAGAAACCAACCCTGGCTTTCTATCAAAGGGGTAGCAATAATGTTAGAAATGAAGCAAAGACAACCTCGCCGCTTTCGAACTGCTAATAGCCACCATTACTCTTACTAAAGAGATTAACATGGACACAGCATAGCCCCAAATCCTTGCTTGCAGGGAAAAGTACCCATTAAAGGATTAAATATCTTCAGACACCATATTGGCACATCCTCCATTGACAAAGGCAAAGAGAATGACTGGGAATTATGGGTAAGGGAAGTTACACTTAACAGCTTTGCTGGGTTGCTCTTTGCCTCCTCCTGCTGGCCAGGAGTTAAATATCCAACTAGTAATTGGAATGATGTTGTGGACTCTCCATACCATAGAAAAGAAAATAGTTGAGTAATATGTCCCTTTAAACAAACAATTATTGACCTAACACCCATCCATTTAGAAATTGACAAATGTAATGGTGGGAGAGTTTCTTTATAGAAACGGTTGCTTTCCGGATATTTCAGAGCTCTGACCATCCAGTATGTGAATTCAAGACCACTGGATGGATTAGGGTGATAATGGCTACAGAAATAATAATGGGTACCATACAGGGGCGGACTGATAAGTCGGGCAAATCGGCCCTTGTCCGAGGGCCTCTGCTTCTTAAGGGGCCCCATGCATCATACTGAACTAGTAGGATTTTGTTTTAATCTATTAAAAAAAAAATTATGAATATTTTTATTTTATTTTTGGCTCTGCATTTTGTTCTTGATGGGGGGGCTCTCACATGTGCGGCTTGAGTCGAGTGTGACTTAGTGCGTGAAGCGCTGCATGTGACTTCCTAGGAACGAAGGAGCCGGTTAGATAAGTTATGACAAGTCCTGGCACTGGCAGACCAAAGTGATGCCCTGCAATATGTGGACCGGGTGTGTATAAGTCCAGAATCAGGTCCACATATTCATGATCACCTGGCTGGCTGCTCAGCTCCACCCACACGCCTTGAGCACACAATTTTAACTGCGGCTATAGAGGCGGCAGCCACAGCATAGCAGACAGTGTGGCCACGTGTGGTGAAGGAGGAGGAATAAGTCTGTATGTATTGGGTCTGTCTACTGATAAAACAACAGTAACCATTTAATACTTCACCCCCTTGGGACAGTATAACAGGTATAATTTTTAGAAAAAGGAATAGTATGCGCTAGGAGATGAATATCATACACCTCCCTAAGAGACAATATCCCTAAATGTTGTCTAAAAAACAGTATTAAGCAAAAGACTTATGTATAGAGAGGGCGCCTATAGGCTAAAGACATCACCACTTTCGGTGGTGATATCTTTAGCCTATAGGCGCCCTCTCTATACATAAGTCGTTTGTTTAATACAGTATAACAGGTACATAGCTTTTGCGTCACATATAAGGAAAGGGTTAAATGTGTCCTATGCTGCACATATGCTCGTTTTCCTATTTATCTAAAATTACCTAAGGGGTGGGGTTTATCTCAAGGGGTGTGGTAAAAATTCTTCAAAATTCACCAGCCACCACTGTTACTTATATGATCAAATGTTTAATTTTATTTGTGTCCTTTGTTGAAGAAGCAGCAATGTTCTACTGGGAGCTAGTTGAACATATTGGGTGAACCAATAACAAGAGGCATTTATGTGTATCTGCCAATTTTCAGCTAAATCCCAGTAGTCCATTGTTGCTCCTTAACCTTTAACCCCTTAATGACCGAGGACGTGCAGGGTACGTCCTCAGAAAAAAGGCAGTTAACGCCTGAGGACGTACCCTGCACGTCCTCGGTGTGGAAAGCAGCTGGAAGCGATCCTGCTCGCTTCCAGCTGCTTTCCGGTTATTGCAGTGATGCCTCGATATGGAGGCATCCTGCAATAACCTTAGATGGCCATCCGATGCAGAGAGAGCCACTCTGTGGCCCTCTCTGCACCGGACATCGATGGCCGGTATCGTTGGTGGGTGGGAGCCGGTGTGGGAGGTGGGTGGCGGCCATCGATGGCCCTTGTCATGTGGAGGGGGGCGGGATCGTGGGCGTGCAAGTCCGGGCGCGCGCGGGGGCGCGCGCACGTGCACGAGGGGGCGCGCGCGGGGGCGCGCCGGGGCAGGGACCGGGTGGGGACCGCTGCACTACAGAAAAAAATGTGTCCCAAAATAAAAGTGGGACAAGTAATTTAAAAAAAAACCACCTTATTCGGTATTTAGGTGGTGGGGGTTGGTGGGGGGGGGGGGGGGGGGTGGGGGGAAATAACAAAAAATAAAAATTAAATAAATATTTGATTGTGAAAAATGGGTACTGGCAGACAGCTGCCAGTACCCAAGATGGCCCCCAATAAGGCAGAGGGGGAGGCTTAGAGAGCTGTTTTGGGGGGGATCAGGGAGGTTGGGGGCTAAGGGGGATCCTAAACACAGCATATGTAAATATGCTTTTTTTTTTTTTCTTTTTAAAAAAAAAAAAATCTTTTATTTTAGTACTGGCAGACTTTCTGCCAGTACTTAAGATGGCGGGGACAATAGTGGGGTGGGGGAGGGAAGGGAGCTGTTTGGGAGGGATCAGGGGGTGGGATGTGTCAGGTGGGAGGCTGAACTCTACACTAAAGCTAAAATTAACCCTGCAAGCTCCCTACACACTACCTAATTAACCCCTTCACTGCTAGCCATAATACACGTGTGATGCGCAGCAGCATTTAGCGACTTTCTAATTACCAAAAAGCAACGCCAAAGTCATATATGTCTGCTATTTCTGAACAAAGGGCATCCCAGAGAAGCATTTACAACCATTTGTGCCATAATTGCACAAGCTGTTTGTAAATAATTTCAGTGAGAAACCTAAAATTGTGAAAAAATTAACGTTTTTTTTAATTTGATCGCATTTGGCGGTGAAATGGTGGCATGAAATATACCAAAATGGGCCTATATCAATACTTGGGGTTGTCTACTACACTACACTAAAGCTAAAATTAACCCTAGAAGCTCCCTACATGCTCCCTAATTAACCCCTTCACTGCTGGGCATAATACGCGTATTTTGCGCAGGGGCATTTAGCAGCCTTCTAATTACCAAAAAGCAAAGCCAAAGCCATATATGTCTGCTATTTCTGAACAAAGGGGATCCCAGAGAAGCATTTACAACCATTTATGCTATAATTGCATAAGTTGTTTGTAAATAATTTCAGTGAGAAACCTAAAGTTTGTGAAAATATTTGTGAAAAAGTGAAAAAATTTTTTTATTTGATCGCATTTGGCGGTGAAATGGTGGCATGAAATATACCAAAATGGGCCTAGATCAATACTTTGGGATGTCTTCTAAAAAAAAATATATACATGTCAAGGGATATTTAGGTATTCCTGACAGATATCAGTGTTCCAATGTAACTAGCGCTAATTTTGAAAAAAAGTGGTTTGGAAATAGCAAAGTGCTACTTGTATTTATGGCCCTATAACTTGCAAAAAAAGCAAAGAACATGTAAACATTGGGTATTTCTAAACTCAGGACAAAATTTAGAAACTATTTAGCATGGGTGTTTTTTGGTGGTTGTAGATGTGTAACAGATTTTGGGGGTCAAAGTTAGAAAAAATGTGTTTTTTTCCATTTTTTCCTCATATTTTATAATGTTTTTTATAGTAAATTATAAGATATGATGAAAATTATGGTATCTTTTGAAAGTCAATTTAATGGCGAGAAAAACGGTATATAATATGTGTGGGTACAGTAAATGAGTAAGAGGAAAATTACAGCTAAACACAAACACCGCAAAAATGTAAAAATAGCCTTGGTCCCAAACGGACAGAAAATGGAAAAGTGCTGCGGTCATTAAGGGGTTAATAAATGACAGCAAGTGAATTAGGCAAATTAGATAATAGAAGTAAATAGTAATGAATGGTGTTTAAAACTGTATGTTCTATCTGAGTAATTAAAGATTCATTTTGACTTTACTCTCCCTTTGAAATGGATTTATTTAAACCTGCCCTGTTGCCAGTTAAAATGGTGCCAGTTTTAATTGCTAGACGTATACATATAGGAAGGATCATGCATCAAAAACAAAAAAAAGCAAATATATTATCTTCAAACTGAGATAAAGTGCCCAGTTAGATAAGAAATTGTCAAATTTATTTGAGTCACGTGATACATAAAGGGACCATAAAATCAAAATTAAACTTTTTATTATTCAGACAGCATGCAATGTTATACAAATTTCCAATTTACGTCTAACACTAAATTTGCTTTTCAACATTGATAGCTTTAAAATCATGCCTAGGTAGGCTCAGGAGCATCAATACACTACTGAAAGCTAGTTGGCAATTGGTGGCTACATATATATATATATATATATATGTCTCTTCTCATTGGCTCACCAAATATGTTCAGCTAGCTCACAGTAGTGCATTGCTGCCCCTGAGCCTACTAAGGCCCAAGGGTTACTATTCAACAAAAGGATACCAACAAAATGAAGCAAATTTGATAGTAAATATTTGAACTAAATTGGGATATTGTATAAAATTACATGAACTATCTGTAATATGATAGTTTAATCATTTTTGCTTTCTGTCCCTTTAAAAGACCATATAACTCTCTTATTTTTTTTTTTTTATCCTCAATACCAGACTACAGCTGTCCTCCACCAATATAATTGATAATCTGTGATGACTGGGCACAATGTTAGTGGGGTCATACAATGCCCCACATAACAGCACTACCTTAGCTCCACTGTTGATCCCGATCCATGATGCATATTTTTGACTAATCAGTAATTTTACCCCTTGACTGCCAGTAACATACAAATTAATGATTTTACCTCTTTAGCTGCCAGTAAAAAGTAAATAGAAGTCATTTTATCCCCATGTCTGCACCTCACTACTTTCTGCTCCATATTGTAGTCATGTAGGAATTTAAGGGCATATGAGGTGGGAGGTGCATATGATGTGGGAGGGGCAGTAGGGTAGAGAAGGGGCAGATGAGGTAAGTAGGTGGAGCAAAAACGGGATGGGGGGCCCAACCACACTTTTGCCAGGGGGCCCTGGTTGGTCTCAGTCAGCCCCTGATACCATACGCTTCCCTTATTTCTGATCAAGAGGCTAGCCAAATCATACATAAAGAGCTACTTGAGTACTGGTCCAATATTTGGATCTGCAATAACATTATGCAAGCTTAAGAGTGTACATAGCAAACTACCATTAACATGGAAACTGCCAAGAAAGAATTTCAAGTTTGATAAAGGTCTAAACTTTAACATTTATTCAGTGTTTACATAATGTCCATGAAAATCACATATCAGGCCAATTAAGGGTTGCATCCAAACTACAGAACCACATACAGGAAGAAAAAACAAAAAACAAACTAAATTTATGCTTACCTGATAAATTATTTTCTTCCGGAATGATGATAGGTCCGCAGTCCTCCATAACATATGGGATATATTTTCTGCCACTAGGAGGAGGTCAAGAACCCATATAAGAGCTTAAAATCCCTCCCACCGCCCATTTCTCTTAGTTTAACGTATAGCCGAGTAGAGAATAGGAAACTTAAAGGTAGGAAAGACAAAGCAGGGTCTGTAGAGGTGTCATTAGATCTGCTGCCAAAAAATGAAAATGGGCAGGGCCTGTGAACTATCATCATTCCGAAAGAATTTTTTTTTATCAGGTAAGCATACTTTTTCTTTCGTAAAATGATGATGGTCAACAGTCCTCCATAACATATGGGATTAATACCCAAGCAGATGGTCTTAATTACGGAAAGGGTGGGACAATTTTTCTGGCAGTTTCTATTCAGCTGTCACTGTGGCCTAAAGGACTTTCCGCCCAAAAGCTGCTTGCGAAAAAACATAATTTATGTTAGAACTTACCTGATAAATTAATTTCTTTCCTATTGGCAAGAGTCCATGAGCTAGAGACGTATGGGATATACAATCCTACCAGGAGGGGCAAAGTTTCCCAAACATCAAATGCCTATAAATACACCCACAATTCAGTTTAACGAATAGCCAAGTAGTGGGGTTATAGAAAAAGGAGTAAAAAGCATAAAAAAAGGAACTGGAAATATAATTGTTCTTTATACAAAATCATAACCACTATAAAAAGGGTGGGTCTCATGGACTCTTGCCAATATGAAAAATGAATTTATCAGGTAAGTTCTTACATAAATTATGTTTTCTTTCATGTAATTAGCAATGAGCTAGTGAGGTATGGGATAGTAAGACTCAAGAAGAGAAGAGTCACTAGAGAGGGAGGGATAAAAATAAAAACAGCCATTTTCTGCTGAAAAAATTAAATCCACATCCAAAAAAATAAGTTTTTCTCATAATAGAAAAGAAAAAACTTAAAACATAAGCAGAAGAATAAAACTGAAACAGCTGCCTGAAGAACTTTTCTACCAAAAACTGCTTCCAAAGAGGCAAATACATCAAAACGGTAGAATTTAGTAAATGTATGCAAAGAAGACCAAGTTGCTGCTTTGCAAATCTGATCAACTGAAGCTTCATTCTTAAAAGCCCACGAAGTGGAGACTGATCTAGTAGAATGAGCAGCGATCCTCTGAGGTAGGGCCTGACCCGACTCCAAATAAGCCTGATGAATCAAAAGCTTTAACCAAGATGCCAAGGAAATGGCAGAAGCTTTCTGACGTTTCCTAGAACAAGAAAAGACAACAAATAGACTAGAAGTCTTCCTGAAATCTTTAGTAGCTTTAACATAATATTTCAAAGCTCTAACAACATATTTTTTCCCTATTAATGTTGTTAGAATTCACAACCTTAGGTAGAAATTTAAAAGAAGTCCGCAAAACAGCCTTATCCTGATGGAGAATCAGAAAAGGAGATTCACAAGAAAGAGCAGATAATTTGGAAACTATTCTAGCAGAATAGATGGCCAAAAGGAACAACACATTCCAAGAAAGTAGTTTAATATCCAAAGAATGCATAGGCTCAAAAGGAGGAGCCTATAAGGCCTTCAAAACCAAATTAAAGGGACAGTAAACACCAGATTTTTTGTTGTTTAAAAAGGTAGATAATCCCTTTATTACCCATTCCCTAATTTTACATAACCAACACAATTATAATAATATACTTTTTACCTCTGTGATTACCTTGTATCCATGCCCTGCAAACTGCCCCATTTTTTCAGTTCTTTTGACAGACTTGCATTTTTAGCCAATCAGTGCTGGCTCCTAGGAGCTTCACGTGCCTGAGCTCAATGTTATCTATATGAAACAAATGAACTAACGCCCTCTAGTTGTTAAAAACTGTCAAAATTCTTTCAAATTAGAGGCAGTCTTCAATGTCTAAGACATTAGCACATGAACCTCCTAGATTTAGCTTTCAACTAAGAATACCAACAGAACAAAGATAAATTTGTAATAAAAGTAAATTGGAAAGTTGTTTAAAATTACATGCCCTATTTAAATCATGAAAGATTTTTTATTACTTTACTGTCCCTTTAAGACTCCAAGAAGGAGAGACTGATTTAATGACAAGCTTGATACGGACCAACGCCTGTACAAAACAGTGAATATCAGGAAGTTTAGAAATCTTTCTGTGAAATAAAACAGAAAGAGCAGAGATTTGTCCCTTCAAGGAACTTGCAGACAAACCTTTATCCAAACCATCCTGAAGAAACAAGAATTCTAGGAATTCTAAAAGAATGCCAGGAGAATTTATGAGAAGAACACCATGAAATATAAGTCTTCAAAACTCGATAATTAATCTTCCTAGAGACAGATTTACGAGCTTGTAACATAGTATCAATTACTGAGTCAGAGAAACCTCTATGACTAAGCACTAAGCGTTCAATTTCCATAGCTTCAAATTTAATGATTTGGGATCCTGATGGAAAAAACGGCCCTTGAGACAGAAGGTCTGGTCTTAAAGGGAGTGGCCAAGGTTGGCAACTGGACATCTGGACAAGATCTGCATACCAGAACCTGTGAGGCCATACCAGTGCTACCAGAAACACAAACGAATGTTCCATGATGATCTTGGAGATCACTCTTGGAAGAAGAACTAGATGCGGGAAGATATAAGAAGGTTGGTAAAACCAAGGAACTGCTAACGCATCTACCGACCCCGCCTGAGGATCCCTGGACCTGGACAGGTACCTGGGAAGTCTCTTGTTTAGATGTGAAGCCATCAGATATATTTCTGGAAGACCCCACATCTGAACAATCTGAAAAAACACATCTGGATGGAGCGACCACTCCCCAGGATGTAAATTCTGACGGCTGAGATAATCTGCTTCCCAATTGTCTACACCTGGAATATGTACCACAGAGATTAGACAAGAGCTGGATTCCGCCCAAGAAAGTATCCGAGATACTTCTTTCATGGCTAGTGGACTGTGAGTCCCACCCTGATGACTGACATATGCCACTGTTGTGATATTGTCTGTCTGAAAACAAATGAACTCTTCAACAGAGGCCATACCTGAAGAGCCCTGAAAATAGCACAGAGTTCTAAAATATTGATTGGTAACCTTGCCTCTTGAGATTTCCAAACCCCTTGTGCTGTCAGAGATCCCCAGACAGCTCCCCAACCTGAAAAACTTGCATCTGTTGTGACTACAGTCCAGGTTGGATGAACAAAAGAGGCCCCTTGAACTATAAGATGGTGATCTAACCACCAAGTCAGAGAGAGTCGAACACTGGGATTTAAGGATATTAATTGTGATATCTTTGTATAATCTCTGCACCAATGATTCAGCATACAAAGCTGCAGAGGTCTCATGAAAACGAGCAAAGGGGATCGCATCTGATGCTGCAGTCATGAGACCTAAAACTTCTATGCACATAGTTACTGAAGGGAATGATTGAGACTGAAGGTTCCGACAAGCTGAAACCAATTTCATTTGTCTCTTGTCTGTTAGAGACAGAGTCATGGACACTGAATCTATCTGGAAATCTAAAAAGGTGACCCTTGTCTATGGAATCAAGGAACTTTTTGGTAAATTGATCCTCCAACCATGTCTTTGAAGAAACAACACCAGTTGATTTGTGTGAGATTCGGCAGAATGTAAAGACTGAGCTAGTACCAAGATATCGTCCAAATAAGGAAACACTGCAATACCCTGTTCTCTGATTACAGAGAGTAGGGCACCGAGAACCTTTGAAAAGATTCTTGGAGCTGTCGCTAGGCCAAATGGAAGAGCGACACATTGGTAATGCTTGTCTAGAAAAGAGAATCTCAGAAACTGATAGTGGTCTGGATGAATCGGAATATGAAGATATGTATCCTTTAAGTCTATTGTGGACATATAATGACCTTGCTAAACAAAAGGCAGAATAGTCCTTATAGTCACCATTTTGAAAGTTGGCACACTTACAAAATGATTCAAAATTTTCAGAACTGGCCTGAATTAATTTTCTTTCTTTGGGACAATGAATAGATTTGAATAAACCCCTAGATCTGAAACACACTTCAGAAAAGCCTGAGCTTTCATTGGATTTGCTGGGACGCGTGAGAGAAAAAAAATCTTCTCGATACCCTTGAGAGACAATACTCTGAATCCAATGATTTTGGATAGATTCTGTCCAATTGTCTTGGTAAAATGTAAATCGCCCCCCCACCAGCTGAACTGGAATAAGAGCAGCACCTTCATGCAGACTTGGGGCCTGGCTTTGGTTTCTTAAACAGCTTGGATTTATTCCAACTTGAAGGTTTCCAATTGGAACCAGATTCTTTGGGGGGAAGGATTATTTTTCTGTTCCTTATTCTGTCGAAAAGAACGAAAACGATTAGAAGTTTTAGATTTACCCTTAGATCTTTTATCCTGAGGCAAAAAAACTCCCTTGCCCCCAGTGATAGTTGAAATAATTGAATCCAACTGAGAACCAAATAAATTGTTACCTTGGAAAGGAAGATAGTAATCTAGACTTAGATACCATGTCAGCATTCCAATATTTGAGCCACAAAGCTCTTCTAGCTAAAATAGCTAAAGACATAGATCTAACATCAATTTTGATTATATAAAAAATGGCATCACCGATAAAATGATTAGCATGTTGAAGCAAACGAACAATGCTAGACAAATCAGGATTTGTTTCCTGTTGTGCTAAGCTTCCAACCAAAACGTTGATGCAGCTGCAACATCAGCCATAGAAATGGCAGGCCTGAGAAGATAGCCAGAATATAAATAAGCTTTCCTTAGATAAGATTCAAGTTTCCTATCTAAAGGGTCCTTAAAAGAAGTACTATCTTCCATAGGGATAGTAGTATGTTTGGCAAGAGTAGAAATAGCCCCATCAACTTTGGGGATTTTCCCCCAAAACTCCAATCTAACTGTTGGCAAAGGATTACAACTTTTTAAACCTAGAAGAAGAAATAAAAGAAGTACCAGGCTTATTCTATTCCTTTGAAATCATATCAGCAATAGCATCAGGAACTGGAAAAACCTCTGGAGTAACCACAGGAGGTTTATAAACAGAACGTTTACTAGTTTTAGTATCAAGAGGACTAGTTTCCTCAATATCCAAAGTAATTAACACCTCTTTTAACAAGGAACGAATATACTCCATCTTAAAGAGATAACATAATTTATGCTTACCTGATAAATGTATTTCTCTTGTAGTGTGTTCAGTCCACGGGTCATCCATTACTTATGGGATATATTCTCCTTCCCAACAGGAAGTTGCAAGAGGATCACCCAAGCAGAGCTGCTATATAGCTCCTCCCCTCACATGTCATATCCAGTCATTCGACCGAAACAAGACGAGAAAGGAGAAACTATAAGGTGCAGTGGTGACTGGAGTTATAATTTTAAAATTTAGAACCTGCCTTAAAAAAAGACAGGGCGGGCCGTGGACTGAACACACTACAAGAGAAATAAATTTATCAGGTAAGCATAAATTATGTTTTCTCTTGTTAAGTGTGTTCAGTCCACGGGTCATCCATTACTTATGGGATACCAATACCAAAGCTAAGTACACGGATGATGGGAGGGAGAAGGCAGGAACATTAAACAGAAGGAACCACTGCCTGTAGAACCTTTCTCCCAAAAACAGCCTCCGAAGAAGCAAAAGTGTCAAATTTGTAAAATTTGGAAAAAGTATGAAGTGAAGACCAAGTTGCAGCCTTGCAAATCTGTTCAACAGAGGCCTTATTCTTAAAGGCCCAGGTGGAAGCCACAGCTCTAGTGGAATGAGCTGTAATTCTTTCAGGAGGCTGCTGTCCAGCAGTCTCATAGGCTAAACGTATTATGCTACGAAGCCAAAAAGAGAGAGAGGTAGCCGAAGCCTTTTGACCTCTCCTCTGTCCAGAGTAAACGACAAACAGAGAAGAAGTTTGTCTAAAATCTTTAGTTGCCTGTAAGTAGAACTTCAGAGCACGGACCACGTCTAGATTATGCAAAAGACGTTCCTTCTTTGAAGAAGGATTAGGACATAATTATGGAACAACAATCTCTTTATTGATATTCCTGTTAGAAACAACCTTAGGTAAAAACCCAGGTTTAGTACGCAGAACTACCTTATCTGAATGAAAGATCAGATAAGGAGAATCACAATGTAAGGCAGATAACTCAGATACTCTTCGAGCCGAGGAAATAGCCATCAAAAACAAAACTTTCCAAGATAAAAGCTTAATATCAATGGAATGAAGGGGTTCAAACGGAACACCCTGAAGAACTTTAAGAACCAAGTTTAAGCTCCACGGAGGAGCAACAGCTTTAAACACAGGCTTAATTCTAGCCAAAGCCTGACAAAAGGCCTGGACGTCTGGATGCTCCGCCAGACGTTTGTGTAAAAGAATAGACAGAGCAGTCAGCCTCAGAGAAATTAGGTTTGGATGGTTGAAAGGACCCTGAATTAGAAGGTCCTGCCTCAGAGGAAGAGACCATGGTGGACAGGACGACATGTCCACTAGGTCTGCATACCAGGTCCTGCGTGGCCACGCAGGCACTATCAGAATTACCGATGCCCTCTCCTGTTTGATCCTGGCAATCAGCCGAGGTAGCAACGGAAATGGTGGAAACACATAAGCTATGTTGAAAACCCAAGGGGCTGCTAATGCATCTACCAGCACCGCTCCCGGGTCCCTGGACCTGGATCCATAACAAGGAAGCTTCGCGTTCTGGCGAGATGCCATGAGATCCAGATCCGGTTTGCCCCAACGACGAATCAGTTGAGCAAATACCTCCGGGTGAAGTTCCCACTCTCCCGGATGAAAAGTCTGGCGACTTAGGAAATCCGCCTCCCAGTTCTCTACGCCTGGGATGTGAATCGCTGACAGGTGGCAAGAGTGAGACTCTGCCCAGCGAATTATCTTCAAGACTTCCAACATCGCTAGGGAACTCCTGGTTCCCCCTTGATGATTGATGTAAGCCACAGTCGTGATATTGTCCGACTGAAATCTGATGAACCTCAGCTTTGCTAACTGAGGCCAAGCCAGAAGAGCATTGAATATTGCTCTTAATTCTAGAATGTTTATTGGGAGGAGTTTCTCCTCCTGAGTCCACGATCCCTGAGCCTTAAGGGAATTCCAGACTGCTCCCCAGCCTAGAAGGCTGGCATCCGTTGTTACAATCGTCCAATCTGGCCTGCGAAAGGTCATTCCTTTGGACAGATGAACCGGTGACAACCACCAGAGAAGCGAATCTCTGGTCTCCTGGTCCAGATTTAGCAAAGGGGACAGATCTGAGTAATCCCCGTTCCATTGACTGAGCATGCATAGTTGCAGCGGTCTGAGATGCAGGCGCGCAAATGGCACTATGTCCATTGCCGCTACCATTAAGCCGATTACCTCCATGCACTGAGCTACCGATGGGCTTGGAATGGAATGAAGGACACGGCAAGCATTGAGAATCTTTGATAACCTGGACTCCGTCAGGTAAATCTTCATCTCTACAGAATCTATAAGAGTTCCTAGAAAAGGAACCCGTGTGAGTGGTAACAGAACTCTTTTCCACGTTCACTTTCCACCCATGTGACCTCAGAAATGCTAGAACTATCTCTGTATGAGACTTTGCATTCTGAAAACTTGACGCTTGTATCAGAATGTCGTCTAGGTACGGAGCCACCGCTATGCCTCGTGGTCTTAGTACCGCCAGAAGTGAGCCCAGAACCTTCGTAAAAATTCTCGGGGCCGTGGCTAACCCGAAGGGAAGAGCCACAAACTGGTAATGCCTGTCTAGAAAGGCAAACCTCAGGTACCGATAATGATCTTTGTGAATCGGTATATGAAGGTAAGCATCCTTTAAGTCCACCGTGGTCATATATTGACCCTCTTGGATCATGGGTAGGATGGTTCGAATGGTTTCCATCTTGAACGATGGTACCCTTAGGAATTTGTTTAAGATCTTTAAGTCCAAGATTGGTCTGAAGGTTCCCTCTTTTTTGGGAACCACAAATAGATTTGAGTAAAATCCTTGTCCCTGTTCCGATCGCGGAACTGAGTGGATCACCCCCATGATTAAGAGGTCTTGTACACATTGTAGAAATGCCTCTCTCTTTACTAGGTTTGTCGATAACCTCGAAAGATGGAACCTCCCTTGTGGAGGAGAGGATTTGAAATCCAGAAGGTATCCCTGAGATATAATCTTTAACGTCCAGGGATCCTGCACATCTCTTGCCCAAGCCTGGGCAAAGAGAGAAAGTCTGCCCCCCACTAAATCCGTCTCTGGATAGGGGGCCCTGACTTCATGCTGTCTTAGGGGCGGGAGTAGGCTTTCTGGCCTGCTTGCCCTTGTTCCATGACTGGTTGCCTTTCCAACCCTGTCTGTAACGAGCAGTAGTTCCTTCCTGTTTTGGAGCGGAGGAAGTCGATGCTGCTCCTGCCTTGAAGTTACGAAAGGCACGAAAATTAGACTGTTTGGCCTTTGGTTTGGCCCTGTCCTGAGGAAGGGCGTGGCCCTTACCTCCCGTAATGTCAGCAATAATTTCCTTCAAGCCGGGCCCGAATAAGGTCTGCCCTTTGAAAGGAATGTTAAGTAGTTTAGACTTGGAAGTTACATCCGCTGACCAGGATTTAAGCCAGAGCGCTCTGCGCGCCTGTAGGGAGAATCTGGAATTTTTAGCCGTAAGTTTGGTTAGATGTACTACGGCATCTGAAACAAACGCATTAGCTTGCTTAAGGGTTCTAACTTTGCTCAAGGCCTCATCCAACGGCTCTGTGCGAATCGCCTCTTCCAGAGACTCAAACCAGAATGCCGCTGCAGCCGTGACAGGCGCAATGCATGCAAGAGGCTGCAATATAAAACCCTGTTGAACAAACATTTTCTTAAGATAACCGTCTAATTTTTTATCCATTGGATCTGAGAAAGCACAGCTATCCTCCACCGGGATAGTGGTACACTTGGCTAACGTAGAAACTGCTCCCTCCACCTTAGGGACCGTCTGCCATAAGTCTCGTGTGGTGGCGTCTATAGGGAACATTTTTCTAAATATCGGGGGAGGGGAAAAAGGCACACCGGGTCTATCCCACTCCTTACTGATAATTTCTGTAAGTCTTTTTGGTATAGGAAAAACGTCAGTACACACCGGTACCGCATAGTATCTATCCAACCTACACAATTTCTCTGGAATTGCCACCGTGTCGCAATCATTCAGAGCCGCTAATACCTCCCCTAGTAACACACGGAGGTTCTCAAGCTTAAATTTAAAATTTGAAATTTCTGAATCCGGTCTCCCCGAATCAGAACCGTCACCGACAGAATGAAACTCACCGTCCTCATGTTCTGCAAGTTGTGACGCAGTATCAGACATGGCTCTCGTGTCATCAGTGCGCTCTGTCCTTAACCCCTTAATTCGGGCATATTATATAATACTTCTTTCATAACATTAGCCATATCATGTAAAGTGATTTGTAAGGGCCTAGATGTACTAGGTGTCTCAATCCTACGCATCTCCCGAGCGGGAGACGCAGGTACTGACACGTGAGGAGAGTTAGGCGGCATAACTTCCCCCTCGTTGTCTGGTGATAGCTTCTTTATCGGTACAGATTGACTTTTATACAAAGCAATATCAATACAATTGGTACACATCGTTCTATTGGGCTCCACATTGGCTTTTGAACATGATGAACAAACAGTTTCCTCTGAATCAGACATGTTTAAAACAGACTTAGCAATGAAACTAACAAGCTAGGAAATCACTTTCAATAAGTTTTACAAGCAATATAAAAAACGCTGCAGCGCTTCAAAAGTACAGATATAATTAAACAATTCTTAACAAGAAGTGTACTATTAGCAGAGGATTGCACCCATTAGCAAAAGGATGATTAACCCCTCGATACCCAAAACGGATAAAACAGATATAAATTAAGATTTAACGCTTTTAATCACAGTCAGCACACTGTCACAGATCTGCTGTGACTGATTACCTCCCTCACAAATGAAATTTGCAGACCCCTGAGCTCTCTAGAGACGTCCTGGATCAAGGAGGAAGAAGCAGAAAGACTGTGCAATAATTTTAACTGCGCAACAAGGCGCTAAAACAAGGGCCATCCCACTCCAATCACAACAGTGGGAGCCCTGATATAACGGTTTCCATGCAGAAAAATATGTTAGCCATGTGGAAAAAATCATGCCCAAAGCGATTTATCACCAAAGTACCTCACAAAAAACGAATAACATGCCAGTAAACGTTTTATTAAAAAACAACATTTTTCAATGTCATGCAAAGCTATCACTAAGCCTGCTACCAGTCGCTACCACTGCAGAGAAGGCTTAAGTATTATTTCAGTGTTAACAGTATTTTCTCAGTCAAATTCTAGTCCCTAGAATATAACTCGACTGCGCATACATTTATCAGCCTGATACCAGTTGCTACTACTGCATTTAAGGCTGTACTTACATCATACGGCAACAGCAGTATTTTCTTAGTCAATTCCATTCCCAGAAAATAAAGTACCGCACATACCTCATTTGCGGAGGACCCCGCATGCTATTCCCAGTCTGAAGTTACCCCACTCCTCAGAATGTCGAGAACAGCCAGTGGATCTTAGTTACGCCTGCTAAGATCATAGATAAAAAAAACGCAGGCAGTTTCTTCTTCCAAATACTGCCTGAGATAGAAAAACAGCACACTCCGGTGCCATTTAAAATAACAAACTTTTGATTGAAGAATAGTTAAGTAAAAACTCCAGCTCCTCTCGCGACCTCCTTCTTTGTTGAGGGTTGCAAGAGAATGACTGGATATGACATGTGAGGGGAGGAGCTATATAGCAGCTCTGCTTGGGTGATCCTCTTGCAACTTCCTGTTGGGAAGGAGAATATATCCCATAAGTAATGGATGACCCGTGGACTGAACACACTTAACAAGAGAAAAGTAGATTTGTCAGTGTCAATGTCTGAGGTAGGATCTTCTGAATCAGATAGATCCTCATCAGAGGAGGATAATTCAGTATGTTGTCGGTCATTTGAAATTTCATCAACTTTATGAGAAGTTTAAAAAGACCTTTTACGTTTATTAGAAGGCGGAATAGCAGACAAAGTCTTCTGAATCGCATCAGCAATAAAATCTTTTATATTCACAGAGATATCATGTACATTAGATGTTGAAGGAACAACAGGCATTGTACTAGTACTGATGGACACATTCTCTGCATGTAAAAGCTTATCATGACAACTATTACATACCATACTTATCATGACAACTATTACATTTACAACAGATACACTTAGCTTTGGTAGAACTGTTATCAGGCAGCAGGTTTCCAATATGGTTTCTGAGACAGGATCAGATTGAGACATCTTGCAAATGTAAGAGAAAAAACAACATATAAAGCAAAATTATCAATTTCCTTATATGGCAGTTTCAGGAATGGGAAAAAATGCAAACAGCATACCCCTCTGAGCATAGAAAAAAGCAAGAGACATATAGGAAGTCGGGTTTAAATAATTAAATTATTTGGCGCCAAGTATGACGCACAACGCAAAATGACATTTTTTAGCACAACATTCGGAAATGACGCAACTTATGGCAGACGCAACCTTGTGCAAGGAAACCTGGCGTCAACTAAGATGAAGGAAATGAAGAATTTGCGACACCGAACGTACCTTCGCGCCAAAAATTCTCGCGCCAAGAATGACGCAATAAATATCAGCATTTTGCGACCTCACGAGCCTAATTTTACCCGCGAAAATTAATGAAAAAAAGTCAATTTGAAAAAAAGACTATACCCCAGGTAAAAAAAAAAAAAGTAACTTTCTAAATATGTTTTCCCAATTTTGAAACTGATAGTCTGCAAAAGGAAATATACATAAACCTGACTCATGGCAAATATAAGTACAATACAAATATTTAGAACTTTATATCCTATTACATAAAAGGCCAAGTGTGTTTGTCCGAAGCCGTCATGCGCAGTAGAGACAGCACAAGGACAAACACACCTGGCCTTTGCGATCCCTACCTGATCTGTGGCAGTGGTGGGCATGGCCGGACCTGAAGGGGGCGTGGTCGGAAGGGAAGGCCCGTGAAGGGGGCGTGACCGGACACAAAGGGGGCGTGGCCGCTCGCAAGATAAAGGAGAGAGAGCTAGAGGGGGGGGGGGGAGAGAGAGCAAGAGAGAGAGGGGGGAGAAAGAGCAAGAGAGGGGGAGAGAGAGAGGGGAGAGAAAGAGCAAGAGAGGGGGAGAGAGAGAGAGCGCAAAAGAGGGTGGGAGAGAGAGCGCAAAAGAGAGGGGGAGAGAGAGCGCGCAAAAGAGAGGGGGAGAGAGAGCGCGCAAAAGAGAGGGGGAGAGAGAGCGCAAAAGAGAGGAGGGAGAAAGCGCAAAAGAGAGGGGAGAAAGAGAGCAAAAGAAAGGGGGAGAGAGCGCAAAAGAGAGGGGGAGAGAGCGCGCAAAAGAGAGGGGAGAGCGCAAAAGAGAGGGGGTAGAGAGACAGCTCCAAAAAGAGAGGGTGAGAGAGAGCAGAAGAGGGGGGATAAAGAGAGGGAGAGAGACAGCAAAAGAGGGGGGAGAGTGCACAAAAGAGAGGGGGGAGAGCACAAAAGAGAGGGGAGAGCGCAAAAGAGGGGGGAGAGAGAGCGCAAAAGAGAGGGGAGAGAGAGCGCAAAAGAGAGGGGGGAGGGAGCGCAAAAGAGAGGTGGGAGAGAGTGCGCAAAAGAGAGGTGGGAGAGAGTGCAAAAGAGAGGGGAGAGAGTGCAAAAGAGAGGGGAGAGAGAGCACAAAAACAGAATTTATGTTTACCTGATAAATTACTTTCTCCAACGGTGTGTCCGGTCCACGGCGTCATCCTTACTTGTGGGATATTCTCTTCCCCAACAGGAAATGGCAAAGAGCCCAGCAAAGCTGGTCACATGATCCCTCCTAGGCTCCGCCTTCCCCAGTCATTTGACCGACGTAAAGGAGGAATATTTGCATAGGAGAAATCATATGATACCGTGGTGACTGTAGTTAAAGAAAATAAATTATCAGACCTGATTAAAAAACCAGGGCGGGCCGTGGACCGGACACACCGTTGGAGAAAGTAATTTATCAGGTAAACATAAATTCTGTTTTCTCCAACATAGGTGTGTCCGGTCCACGGCGTCATCCTTACTTGTGGGAACCAATACCAAAGCTTTAGGACACGGATGAAGGGAGGGAGCAAATCAGGTCACCTAGATGGAAGGCACCACGGCTTGCAAAACCTTTCTCCCAAAAATAGCCTCAGAAGAAGCAAAAGTATCAAATTTGTAAAATTTAGTAAAAGTGTGCAGTGAAGACCAAGTCGCTGCCTTACATATCTGATCAACAGAAGCCTCGTTCTTGAAGGCCCATGTGGAAGCCACAGCCCTAGTGGAATGAGCTGTGATTCTTTCAGGAGGCTGCCGTCCGGCAGTCTCGTAAGCCAATCTGATGATGCTTTTAAGCCAAAAAGAGAGAGAGGTAGAAGTTGCTTTTTGGCCTCTCCTTTTACCAGAATAAACAACAAACAAGGAAGATGTTTGTCTAAAATCCTTTGTAGCATCTAAATAGAATTTTAGAGCACGAACTACGTCCAAATTGTGCAACAAACGTTCCTTCTTTGAAACTGGATTCGGACACAAAGAAGGCACGACTATCTCCTGGTTAATGTTTTTGTTAGAAACAACTTTCGGAAGAAAACCAGGTTTAGTACGCAAAACCACCTTATCTGCATGGAACACCAGATAAGGAGGAGAACACTGCAGAGCAGATAATTCTGAAACTCTTCTAGCAGAAGAAATTGCAACCAAAAACAAAACTTTCCAAGATAATAACTTAATATCAACGGAATGTAAGTGTTCAAACGGAACCCCCTGAAGAACTGAAAGAACTAAATTGAGACTCCAAGGAGGAGTCAAAGGTTTGTAAACAGGCTTGATTCTAACCAGAGCCTGAACAAAGGCTTGAACATCTGGCACAGCTGCCAGCTTTTTGTGAAGTAACACAGACAAGGCAGAAATCTGTCCCTTCAAGGAACTTGCAGATAATCCTTTCTCCAAACCTTCTTGAAGAAAGGATAGAATCTTAGGAATTTTTATCTTGTCCCAAGGGAATCCTTTAGATTCACACCAACAGATATATTTTTTCCATATTTTGTGGTAGATTTTTCTAGTTACAGGCTTTCTGGCCTGAACAAGAGTATCAATGACAGAATCTGAGAACCCTCGCTTTGATAAGATCAAGCGTTCAATCTCCAAGCAGTCAGTTGGAGTGAGACCAGATTCGGATGTTCGAACGGACCTTGAACAAGAAGGTCCCGTCTCAAAGGTAGCTTCCATGGTGGAGCCGATGACATATTCACCAGGTCTGCATACCAAGTCCTGCGTGGCCACGCAGGAGCTATCAAGATCACCGATGCCCTCTCCTGATTGATCCTGGCTACCAGCCTGGGGATGAGAGGAAACGGCGGGAATACATAAGCTAGTTTGAAGGTCCAAGGTGCTACTAGTGCATCTACTAGAGTCGCCTTGGGATCCCTGGATCTGGACCCGTAGCAAGGAACCTTGAAGTTCTGACGAGAGGCCATCAGATCCATGTCTGGAATGCCCCACAACTGAGTAATTTGGGCAAAGATTTCCGGATGGAGTTCCCACTCCCCCGGATGAAATGTCTGACGACTCAGAAAATCCGCTTCCCAATTTTCCACTCCTGGGATGTGGATTGCAGACAAGTGGCAGGAGTGAGTCTCCGCCCATTGAATGATTTTAGTCACTTCTTCCATCGCCAGGGAACTCCTTGTTCCCCCCTGATGGTTGATGTACGCAACAGTCGTCATGTTGTCTGATTGAAACCGTATGAATTTGGCCTTTGCTAGCTGAGGCCAAGCCTTGAGAGCATTGAATATCGCTCTCAGTTCCAGAATATTTATCGGGAGAAGAGATTCTTCCCGAGACCAAAGACCCTGAGCTTTCAGGGGTCCCCAGACCGCGCCCCAGCCCACCAGACTGGCGTCGGTCGTGACAATGACCCACTCTGGTCTGCGGAAGCTCACCCCCTGTGACAGGTTGTCCAGGGACAGCCACCAACGGAGTGAATCTCTGGTCCTCTGATCTACTTGTATCGTCGGAGACAAGTCTGTATAATCCCCATTCCACTGACTGAGCATGCACAGTTGTAATGGTCTTAGATGAATTCGCGCAAAAGGAACTATGTCCATTGCCGCTACCATCAAACCTATCACTTCCATGCACTGCGCTATGGAAGGAAGAGGAACAGAATGAAGTATTTGACAAGAGTTTAGAAGTTTTGATTTTCTGGCCTCTGTCAGAAAAATCCTCATTTCTAAGGAGTCTATTATTGTTCCCAAGAAGGGAACCCTTGTTGACGGAGATAGAGAACTTTTTTCTACGTTCACTTTCCACCCGTGAGATCTGAGAAAGGCCAGGACAATGTCCGTGTGAGCCTTTGCTTGTGGAAGGGACGACGCTTGAATCAGAATGTCGTCCAAGTAAGGTACTACTGCAATGCCCCTTGGTCTTAGCACCGCTAGAAGGGACCCTAGCACCTTTGTGAAAATTCTTGGAGCAGTGGCTAATCCGAACGGAAGTGCCACAAACTGGTAATGCTTGTCCAGAAATGCGAACCTTAGGAACCGATGATGTTCCTTGTGGATAGGAATATGTAGATACGCATCCTTTAAATCCACCGTGGTCATGAATTGACCTTTCTGGATGGAAGGAAGAATTGTTCGAATGGTTTCCATTTTGAACGATGGAACCTTGAGAAACTTGTTTAGGATCTTGAGATCTAAGATTGGTCTGAATGTTCCCTCTTTTTTGGGAACTACGAACAGATTGGAGTAGAACCCCATCCCTTGTTCTCCTAATGGAACAGGATGAATCACTCCCATTTTTAACAGGTCTTCTACACAATGTAAGAATGCCTGTTTTTTTATGTGGTCTGAAGACAATTGAGACCTGTGGAACCTCCCCCTCGGGGGAAGCCCCTTGAATTCCAGAAGATAACCTTGGGAGACTATTTCTAGCGCCCAAGGATCCAGAACATCTCTTGCCCAAGCCTGAGCGAAGAGAGAGAGTCTGCCCCCCACCAGATCCGGTCCCGGATCGGGGGCCAACACCTCATGCTGTCTTGGTAGCAGTGGCAGGTTTCTTGGCCTGCTTACCTTTGTTCCAGCCTTGCATTGGCCTCCAGGCTGGCTTGGCTTGAGAAGTATTACCCTCTTGCTTAGAGGACGTAGCACTTGGGGCTGGTCCGTTTCTGCGAAAGGGATGAAAATTAGGTTTATTTTTGGCCTTGAAAGACCTATCCTGAGGAAGGGCGTGGCCCTTGCCCCCAGTGATATCAGAAATAATCTCTTTCAAGTCAGGGCCAAACAGCGTTTTCCCCTTGAAAGGAATGTTAAGCAATTTGTTCTTGGAAGACGCATCCGCTGACCAAGATTTTAGCCAAAGCGCTCTGCGCGCCACAATAGCAAACCCAGAATTTTTCGCCGCTAATCTAGCCAATTGCAAAGTGGCGTCTAGGGTGAAAGAGTTAGCCAATTTGAGAGCATGAATTCTGTCCAAAAACAGAATTTATGTTTACCTGATAAATTTCTTTCTCCAACGGTGTGTCCGGTCCACGGCGTCATCCTTACTTGTGGGATATTCTCTTCCCCAACAGGAAATGGCAAAGAGCCCAGCAAAGCTGGTCACATGATCCCTCCTAGGCTCCGCCTACCCCAGTCATTCGACCGACGTTAAGGAGGAATAATAGCATAGGAGAAACCATATGGTACCGTGGTGACTGTAGTTAAAGAAAATAAATTATCAGACCTGATTAAAAAACCAGGGCGGGCCGTGGACCGGACACACCGTTGGAGAAAGAAATTTATCAGGTAAACATAAATTCTGTTTTCTCCAACATAGGTGTGTCCGGTCCACGGCGTCATCCTTACTTGTGGGAACCAATACCAAAGCTTTAGGACACGGATGAAGGGAGGGAGCAAATCAGGTCACCTAAACGGAAGGCACCACGGCTTGCAAAACCTTTCTCCCAAAAATAGCCTCAGAAGAAGCAAAAGTATCAAACTTGTAAAATTTGGTAAAAGTGTGCAGTGAAGACCAAGTCGCTGCCCTACATATCTGATCAACAGAAGCCTCGTTCTTGAAGGCCCATGTGGAAGCCACAGCCCTAGTGGAATGAGCCGTGATTCTTTCGGGAGGCTGCCGTCCGGCAGTCTCGTAAGCCAATCTGATGATGCTTTTAATCCAAAAAGAGAGAGAGGTAGAAGTTGCTTTTTGACCTCTCCTTTTACCTGAATAAACAACAAACAGGGAAGATGTTTGTCTAAAATCCTTTGTAGCATCTAAATAGAATTTTAGAGCGCGAACAACATCCAAATTGTGCAACAAGCGTTCCTTCTTTGAAACTGGTTTCGGACACAGAGAAGGTACGATAATCTCCTGGTTAATGTTTTTGTTAGAAACAACTTTTGGAAGAAAACCAGGTTTAGTACGTAAAACCACCTTATCTGCATGGAACACCAGATAAGGAGGAGAACACTGCAGAGCAGATAATTCTGAAACTCTTCTAGCAGAAGAAATTGCAACTAAAAACAAAACTTTCCAAGATAATAACTTAATATCAACGGAATGTAAGGGTTCAAACGGAACCCCCTGAAGAACTGAAAGAACTAAATTGAGACTCCAAGGAGGAGTCAAAGGTTTGTAAACAGGCTTGATTCTAACCAGAGCCTGAACAAAGGCTTGAACATCTGGCACAGCTGCCAGTTTTTTGTGAAGTAACACCGACAAGGCAGAAATCTGTCCCTTCAGGGAACTTGCCGATAATCCTTTTTCCAATCCTTCTTGAAGGAAGGATAGAATCCTAGGAATCTTAACCTTGTCCCAAGGGAATCCTTTAGATTCACACCAACAGATATATTTTTTCCAAATTTTATGGTAAATCTTTCTAGTTACAGGCTTTCTGGCCTGAACAAGAGTATCGATAACAGAATCTGAGAAACCTCGCTTCGATAAAATCAAGCGTTCAATCTCCAAGCAGTCAGCTGGAGTGAAACCAGATTCGGATGTTCGAACGGACCCTGAACAAGAAGGTCTCGTCTCAAAGGTAGCTTCCAAGGTGGAGCCGATGACATATTCACCAGATCTGCATACCAAGTCCTGCGTGGCCACGCAGGAGCTATCAAGATCACCGACGCCCTCTCCTGATTGATCCTGGCTACCAGCCTGGGGATGAGAGGAAACGGCGGGAACACATAAGCTAGTTTGAAGGTCCAAGGTGCTACTAGTGCATCCACTAGAGCCGCCTTGGGATCCCTGGATCTGGACCCGTAGCAAGGAACTTTGAAGTTCTGACGAGAGGCCATCAGATCCATGTCTGGAATGCCCCAAAGTTGAGTGACTTGGGCAAAGATTTCCGGATGGAGTTCCCACTCCCCCGGATGCAATGTCTGACGACTCAGAAAATCCGCTTCCCAATTTTCCACTCCCGGGATGTGGATAGCAGACAGGTGGCAGGAGTGAGACTCCGCCCATAGAATGATCTTGGTCACTTCTTCCATCGCTAGGGAACTCCTTGTTCCCCCCTGATGGTTGATATACGCAACAGTCGTCATGTTGTCTGATTGAAACCGTATGAACTTGGTCCTCGCTAGCTGAGGCCAAGCCTTGAGAGCATTGAATATCGCTCTCAGTTCCAGAATATTTATCGGTAGAAGAGATTCTTCCCGAGACCAAAGACCCTGAGCTTTCAGGGATCCCCAGACCGCGCCCCAGCCCATCAGACTGGCGTCGGTCGTGACAATGACCCACTCTGGTCTGTGGAATGTCATCCCTCGTGACAGGTTGTCCAGGGACAGCCACCAACGGAGTGAGTCTCTGGTCCTCTGATTTACTTGTATCTTTGGAGACAAGTCTGTATAGTCCCCATTCCACTGACTGAGCATGCACAGTTGTAACGGTCTTAGATGAATGCGCGCGAAAGGAACTATGTCCATTGCCGCTACCATCAACCCGATCACTTCCATGCACTGAGCTACGGAAGGAAGAGGAACGGAATGAAGTATTCGACAAGAGTCCAGGAGCTTTGTCTTTCTGGCCTCTGTTAGAAAAATCCTCATTTCTGAGGAGTCTATAATTGTTCCCAAGAAGGGAACCCTTGTTGACGGGGAAAGAGAACTCTTTTCCACGTTCACTTTCCAGCCGTGCGATCTGAGAAAGGCCAGGACGATGTCCGTGTGAGCCTTTGCTCGAGGGAGGGACGACGCTTGAATTAGAATGTCGTCCAGGTAAGGTACTACTGCAATGCCCCTTGGTCTTAGCACAGCTAGAAGGGACCCTAGTACCTTTGTGAAAATCCTTGGAGCAGTGGCTAATCCGAAAGGAAGCGCCACGAACTGGTAATGTTTGTCCAGGAATGCAAACCTTAGGAACCGATGATGTTCCTTGTGGATAGGAATATGTAGATACGCATCCTTTAAATCCACCGTGGTCATGAATTGACCTTCCTGGATGGAAGGAAGGATAGTTCGAATGGTTTCCATCTTGAAAGATGGGACCTTGAGAAATTTGTTTAAGATCTTGAGATCTAGGATTGGTCTGAATGTTCCCTCTTTTTTGGGAACTATGAACAGATTGGAGTAGAACCCCATCCCTTGTTCTCTCAATGGAACAGGATGAATCACTCCCATTTTTAACAGGTCTTCTACGCAAAGTAAGAACGCCTGTCTTCTTATGTGGTCTGAAGACAACTGAGACCTGTGGAACCTTCCCCTTGGGGGAAGTCCCTTGAATTCCAGAAGATAACCCTGGGAGACTATTTCTAGCGCCCAAGGATCCAGAACATCTCTTGCCCAAGCCTGAGCGAAGAGAGAGAGTCTGCCCCCCACCAGATCCGGTCCCGGATCGGGGGCCGATATTTCATGCTGTCTTGGTAGCAGTGGCAGGTTTCTTTGCCTGCTTTCCCTTGTTCCAGCCTTGCATTGGTCTCCAAGCTGGCTTGGCCTGAGAAGTATTACCTTCTTGCTTAGAGGACGTAGCACCTTGGGCTGGTCCGTTTTTACGAAAGGGACGAAAATTAGGTCTATTTTTTGCCTTGAAAGGCCGATCCTGAGGAAGGGCATGGCCCTTACCCCCAGTGATATCAGAGATAATCTCTTTCAAGTCAGGACCAAACAGCGTTTTCCCCTTGAAAGGAATGTTTAGTAGCTTGTTCTTGGAAGACGCATCAGCCGACCAAGATTTCAACCAAAGCGCTCTGCGCGCCACAATAGCAAACCCAGAATTCTTAGCCGCTAACTTAGCCAATTGCAAAGAGGCGTCAAGAGTGAAAGAATTAGCCAATTTGAGAGCATTGACTCTGTCCATAATCTCCTCATAAGGAGGCGAGTCACTATCGAGCACCTTAATCAGTTCATCAAACCAGAAATATGCGGCTGTAGTGACAGGGACAATGCATGAAATGGGTTGTAGAAGGTAACCCTGCTGAACAAACATCTTTTTAAGCAAACCTTCTAATTTTTTATCCATAGGATCTTTGAAAGCACAACTATCCTCTATGGGAATAGTGGTGCGTTTGTTTAAAGTAGAAACCGCTCCCTCGACCTTGGGGACTGACTGCCATAAGTCCTTTCTGGGGTCGACCATAGGAAACAATTTTTTAAATATGGGGGGAGGGACGAAAGGAATACCGGGCCTTTCCCATTCTTTATTAACAATGTCCGCCACCCGCTTGGGTATAGGAAAAGCTTCTGGGAGCCCCGGCACCTCTAGGAACTTGTCCATTTTACATAGTTTCTCTGGGATGACCAAATTTTCACAATCATCCAGAGTGGATAATACCTCCTTAAGCAAAATGCGGAGATGTTCCAATTTAAATTTAAAAGTAATCACATCAGATTCAGCCTGCTGAGAAATATTCCCTAAATCAGTAATTTCTCCCTCAGACAAAACCTCCCTGGCCCCCTCAGATTGGGTTAGGGGCCCTTCAGAGATATTAATATCAGCGTCGTCATGCTCTTCAGTAACTAAAACAGAGCATCCACGCTTACGCTGAACAGGGTTCATTTTGGCTAAAATGTTTTTGACAGAATTATCCATTACAGCCGTTAATTGTTGCATAGTAAGGAGTATTGGCGCGCTAGATGTACTAGGGGCCTCCTGAGTGGGCAAGACTCGTGTAGACGAAGGAGGGAATGATGCAGTACCATGCTTACTCCCCTCACTTGAGGAATCATCTTGGGCATCATTGTCATTATCACATAAATCACATTTATTTAAATGAATAGGAATTCTGGCTTCCCCACATTCAGAACACAGTCTATCTGGTAGTTCAGACATGTTAAACAGGCATAAACTTGATAAGAAAGTACAAAAAACGTTTTGAAATAAAACCGTTACTGTCACTTTAAATTTTAAACTGAACACACTTTATTACTGCAATTGCGAAAAAACATGAAGGAATTGTTCAAAATTCACCAAACTTTCACCACAGTGTCTTAAAGCCTTGAAAATATTGCACACCAAATTTGGAAGCTTTAACCCTTAAAATAACGGAACCGGAGCCGTTTTAAGCTTTAACCCCTTTACAGTCCCTGGTATCTGCTTTGCTGAGACCCAACCAAACCCAAGGGGAATACGATACCAAATGATGCCTTCAGAAGTCTTTTATAAGTATCAGAGCTCCTCTCACATGCGACTGCATGCCATGCCTCTCAAAAACAAGTGCGCAACACCGGCGCGAAAATGAGACTCTGCCTATGCTTTGGGAAAGCCCCTAAAGAATAAGGTGTCTAAAACAGTGCCTGACGATATTATTATATCAAAATACCCAGAATAAATGATTCCTCAAGGCTAAATAAGTGTTAATATCAATCGATTTAGCCCAAAAAATGTCTACAGTCTAAATAAGCCCTTGTGAAGCCCTTATTTACAATCGTAATAAACATGGCTTACCGGATCCCATAGGGAAAATGACAGCTTCCAGCATTACATCGTCTTGTTAGAATGTGTCATACCTCAAGCAGCAAAGACTGCAAACTGTTCCCCCAACTGAAGTTAATGCTCTCAACAGTCCTGTGTGGAACAGCCATGGATTTTAGTTACGGTTGCTAAAATCATTTTCCTCATACAAACAGAATTCTTCATCTCTTTTCTGTTTCTGAGTAAATAGTACGTACCAGCACTATTTGAAAATAACAAACTCTTGATTGAATAATGAAAAACTACAGTTAAACACTAAAAAACTCTAAGCCATCTCCGTGGAGATGTTGCCTGTACAACGGCAAAGAGAATGACTGGGGTAGGCGGAGCCTAGGAGGGATCATGTGACCAGCTTTGCTGGGCTCTTTGCCATTTCCTGTTGGGGAAGAGAATATCCCACAAGTAAGGATGACGCCGTGGACCGGACACACCTATGTTGGAGAAATCTCCTCATAAGAAGAATCTTTATTGAGCGCCTTTTCTAGTTCATCGAACCAGAAACACGCTGCTGTAGTGACAGGAACAATGCATGAAATTGGTTGTAGAAGGTAACCTTGCTGAACAAACATCTTTTTAAGCAAACCCTCTAATTTTTTATCCATAGGATCTTTGAAAGCATAACTATCTTCTATGGGTATAGTGGTGCGTTTGTTTAGAGTAGAAACCGCCCCCTCGACCTTGGGGACTGTCTGCCATAAGTCCTTTCTGGGGTCGACCATAGGAAACAATTTCTTAAATATAGGGGGAGGGACGAAAGGTATGCCGGGCCTTTCCCATTCTTTGTTTACAATGTCCGCCACCCGCTTGGGTATAGGAAAAGCTTCGGGGGGCCCCGGGACCTCTAGGAACTTGTCCATTTTACAGAATTTCTCTGGAATGACCAAATTCTCACAATCATCCAGAGTAGATAACACCTCCTTAAGCAGGGCGCGGAGATGTTCCAATTTAAATTTGAATGTAATTACATCAGGTTCAGCTTGTTGAGAAATTTTCCCTGAATCTGAAATTTCTCCCTCAGACAAAACCTCCCTGGCCCCCTCAGATTGGTGTAGGGGCACTTCAGAACCAATATCATCAGCGTCCTCATGCTCTTCAGTATTTTCTAAAACAGAGCAGTCGCGCTTTCGCTGATAAGTGGGCATTTTGGCTAAAATGTTTTTGATAGAATTATCCATTACAGCCGTTAATTGTTGCATAGTAAGGAGTATTGGCGCACTAGATGTACTAGGGGCCTCCTGTGTGGGCAAGACTGGTGTAGACGAAGGAGGGGATGATGCAGTACCATGCTTACTCCCCTCACTTGAGGAATCATCTTGGGCATCATTTTCTCTAAATTTTGTGTCACATAAATCACATCTATTTAAATGAGAAGGAACCTTGGCTTCCCCACATACAGAACACAGTCTATCTGGTAGTTCAGACATGTTAAACAGGCATAAACTTGATAAAGTACAAAAAACGTTTTAAAATAAAACCGTTACTGTCACTTTAAATTTTAAACTGAACACACTTTATTACTGCAAATGTGAAAAAGTATGAAGGAATTGTTCAAAATTCACCAAAATTTCACCACAGTGTCTTAAAGCCTTAAAAGTATTGCACACCAAATTTGAAAGCTTTAACTCTTAAAATAACGGAACCGGAGCCGTTTTTATATTTAACCCCTTTACAGTCCCTGGTATCTGCTTTGCTGAGACCCAACCAAGCCCAAAGGGGAATACGATACCAAATGACGCCTTCAGAAAGTCTTTTCTATGTATCAGAGCTCCTCACACATGCATCTGCATGTCATGCTTCCCAAAAACAAGTGCGCAATAGAGGCGCGAAAATGAGGCTCTGCCTATGATTAGGGAAAGCCCCTAGAGAATAAGGTGTCCAATACAGTGCCTGCCGGTTATTTTACATAATTCCCAAGAATAAAATAATTCCTCAAAGCTATGAAGTATTAAAATATGCTTATATATCAATCGTTTTAGCCCAGAAAATGTCTACAGTCTTAAAAGCCCTTGTGAAGCCCTTTTTTTCTTATGTAATAAAAATGGCTTACCGGATCCCATAGGGAAAATGACAGCTTCCAGCATTACATCGTCTTGTTAGAAATGTGTCATACCTCAAGCAGCAAAAGTCTGCTCACTGTTTCCCCCAACTGAAGTTAATTCCTCTCAACAGTCCTGTGTGGAAACAGCCATCGATTTTAGTAACGGTTGCTAAAATCATTTTCCTCTTACAAACAGAAATCTTCATCACCTTTCTGTTTCAGAGTAAATAGTACATACCAGCACTATTTTAAAATAACAAACTCTTGATTGAATAATAAAAACTACAGTTAAACACCAAAAAACTCTAAGCCATCTCCGTGGAGATGTTGCCTGTACAACGGCAAAGAGAATGACTGGGGAAGGCGGAGCCTAGGAGGGATCATGTGACCAGCTTTGCTGGGCTCTTTGCCATTTCCTGTTGGGGAAGAGAATATCCCACAAGTAAGGATGACGCCGTGGACCGGACACACCTATGTTGGAGAAAACATCAGTGTAAACAGGCACTGCATAGTATTTATCCAATTTACACAATTTCTCTGGGACTACAATGGCGTCACAGTCATCCAGAGTTGCTAAAACCTCCCTGAGCAACATGTGGAGGTGTTCAAGCTAAAATTTAAATGTAGACATATCAGAATCAGGTTGAAGTGTCTTCCCTGAGTCAGAAAAATCACCCACAGATAGAAGCTCTCCTGCTTCGGCTTCTGCACATTGTGAGGGTATATCAGACATAGCTACTAAAGTGTCAGAGAACTCTGTATTTGTTCTAGCCCCAGAGCTGTCTCGCTTTCCTTGTAACCCTGGCAGTTTGGACAATACCTCTGCAAGGGTATGATTCATAACTGCCGCCATGTCTTGTAAAGTATACGCAATGGGCGCGCTAGATGTACTTGGCGTCCCTGGAGCGGGAGTTATAGGCTCTGACACGTGGGGAGAGTTAGTCGGCATAACTTCCCCCTTGTCAATTTTCTCTGGTGATAAATTTTTTAAAGCCAGAATATGGTCTTTATAACTTATAGTAAGATCAGTACATTTGGTACACATTCTAAGAGGGGGTTCCACAATGGCTTCTAAACATAATGAACAAGGAGTTTCCTGTATGTTAGACATGTTTAACAAACTTGTAATGAGACCAGCAAGCTTGGAAAACACTTTAATTAATGTGAAAAAGCAGAATATAAAAAAAAAAAAGTGGAGGTAAAGTTGAATCTATTATATTGTTTACCCTGCAAGTACTCAAAAATTTAATGGGACTTTAATTCATGATTTTTTTAAAATCGCTATATTTATTTTGTTTTTAACGTTTATTAATGCTTTTCTGAACAATGTTAAAACAACCCGTTTTTTAGGGTTTTTTTCTCAGCCCGGTCACGTTTTTTTTTTATAACCCAATTGAAACACTGGCCGTTAGGCGGCCGTCATATTACGTCACAGCATTGTTGGACTCTATGCGCATGCGTTGCCTTCACTTACTCTATGAGCAAAGCGCGTTCCAGTATATCCCATGCACAATACGGATTCCCCTTGCAAATCGAATGGACGACGCAGTGTGCGCATGCGCAAATTGTCGAGAACGCGATTTTGAACTACGTGTAGCGCGGGTGGGACCGCTCTATACGTCAGAGTCTCAGCAAGCAGGAAATTGATGGAGGGAGGAGTAAAGAAGGGAAGAGCACGTAAAAACAAATGCTTTTTTCCCCTATTTTATATATATAAATGTAATTAAAAAAATTGGCGATCAGACTGTATAATATATAAATAATATAATAATATGCAAAACACCGGAAAACTTTACCTTCACTTTAAGGGAAAAAAACAAACACAAAAACTGCAAAACAGTGAAAAAAAGCAGTTAACTCTACGAAATGTTTACAGTGTGTATAATAGACTAAAATAGCATTGCACCCACTTGCAAATGGATGATTAACTCCTCAGGCTCAAAAACGAAGCACATTTTACCGTTTTTTTGCTTCGTTTTTGAGCCTGAGGAGTTAATCATCCATTTGCAAGTGGGTGCAATGCTATTTTAGTCACAAGCAAACAGTCACAAGCAAACTGCCACAGCTCTACTGTGGCTCCTACCTTCCCATAAAACGACTTTTGTAGGCACAAAAACCCCTTACAGAGGTCCAATATGTCAGGGGACTCCTTCAGGGAAGCTGGATGTCTCAGAATGTAAAAACTACTGCGCAATTAGAGCGCAAAAATAGGCCCCTCCCACATGCACTCAAAGTGAAAGGGCCATAAATAACTACTCCTAGGAGAAATCTAGTCAGCCATGTGGAAACTAGGCCCCAAATAAAGATTTATCACCCTCAGTAAAAAACGTTCTTTATATATCATGCAAACGTTTTATATACTAAGCCATAAGAGCAAGTAACATGAATATTACCCTTTACTGCAAGCATGATGCCAATCGTTTGTTAAATCACTGCAATCAGGCTTACCTTAAATATATCAGGTACTGTCAGCATTTTCTAGACCTTATCTCTCTAGAAAAAAATATACTTCACATACCTCAGAGCAGTTATTTCTGCAGGCAGTTCCCACAGCTGAAGTTTTCCCATACTCTTCAGTTATGTGCGAGAACAGCAGTGGACCTTAGTTACAACCTGCTAAGATCATCAAAAACCTCAGGCAAAACTCTTCTTCTAATTTCTGCCTGAGGTAAAAACAGTACAACGCCGGTACCGTTTAAAAATAACAAATTTTTGATTGAAGATAAACTACACTAATTCACCACATCTCTCTTGATACTTCCTTTCTTGTCAAGAGCTGCAAGAGAATGACTGGAGGTGGCAGTTAGGGGAGGAGCTATATAGACAGCTCTGCTGTGGGTGATCCTCTTGCAGCTTCCTGTTGGGAAGGAGAATATCCCACAAGTAATGGATGAATCCGTGGACTGGATACACCTTACAAGAGAAAAGCTTTCTAATACCCTACAGAAAAACAAAACTCACCCACCCACAAACATAACGGTGCTGAGTGCGCCGTATGGCGAGTCGACAGAGCAGGCGGATAGCTTGGAGTGGGGAACCGCACACCAATGGTTGGAGCTGAACGTGGTTTGGCGAGTTTTACAAGCCGAGTAGTGCTGCAGAGGCTTAAGCAGCTTGGTGTTGGCAGACCAGATCCACGGAGACCCGCGTTGTCCACAGCAGTTGATGTGCCTACTCTCAGCACTTGTGGGCAGTGGTCTGTTAATGTACACCTCCCGACCCTCCATACCCGCACTGAGGACCCATCTAAGACTTGTTGACCCACATTGGAAGAGCCGGGTCCACTCATGGAGATGATTCACCTTAAGAGGTTTGACAACGCATATTACAGATCCTTCAAGAGCTGTCATATAGTAGAGCTCTTCATCAACTGGATAACCACTTCACCAGCTAACTTTGAACTCTAACCCGTCACCCTCACAAAAACTGGATGTCTGGCTGCATTTATGAGAACCAGCATTTTTTCCATATAGGGGCTTATAAAGTCATATTTTAGTTATATTAGTCATATAAAGTCATATTTTAGTCATATTAGTCTGAGCTTTCATTCATGCCTGAAATATTGAGCCACCTGCGCTATCTATTAAATGTTATATGTTGAGACTTTTATATATACCCTTTCTTTTTCACAGTAATTCTCTAAGAAATATTTATTCTTCTATGTGAAGTATGAGACTGGGGGACCTTTATTTATTGGTATCGGTTAATTTCTTATGGACTTTGTGCACTACCTGTTTGTAGATATGTAGTAGATAAGTAGCCACACAATATAATATACGGGTACCATTACATCCTACATATAGATCACAGATATTATTATGTTTACTTTATCTACTATTTGCAAGTTTGTTCCTGCCAGAAATGGGTTAATAGCTGCTTTTGTTTTTCTATAGCCCTGCCAATACCTAAACTTAGTTCCATTTGTAACTCTAGCTGAGCACAATAGAAGATATTAGTAGTAGCCCATATTATTCAATAGTAATGTTTGGGATCATCTATGTTTAATGCTGTAGCTGTTTTAATTTTTACAAGCTTTGATATAGCTTGCTATGTATAAGGTTGTACATGAACATAGAGAGAGCCACTATATCCCATATCACTGATGCCTACCTTTCCATTTCATCCTGCCATGCTGCCAGCAGCCGGGGTAACTCGGTAAATGTATATCTCAATAGGGGTAGCTATATTGTTCATTAAATGAAGACTGTCTCCATAGGGAAAAAGATCTGAATCTAACTAGGCTGCAAACTCACTGCTCATTCTATAACCAGTATATATATATATATATATATATATATATATATATATATATATATATATATATATATATATAAATAAATATAAAACGAGGTTCTACTCTACACCTTGGTTGCCTTGTTGAATATATATACGTTGCCAAGGTGGAGCTGACAAGGTAATGTAGATGACTGCCCTGGCCATTTCCCTATTCTTATGTAAGAGGTAACTTAAGCACCATAATATAGTTATATTTTTTGACAGGTACCTTAAGTGATTACATACTACTCCTCAGACACTCACAATTGTTAGCCAAAGAGTTTAGGCGGTTGTAGGTAAACAACACCATCTACCCCCATAAATTGATGCATGTTTCTTCTCTAGCATACTATGTAAATTAGTTGGTCCTACGATTTACAGTGTTTGTTTTCTAATTTACTATAGTACCATATCTTATTTGTTATATGACATGTTCATCTCTATACACTATCCTAAACCTCTAAAGTTTTATAAAACTGTTTAATAAGGTACAAAAGTGACCTTAAAATGTTCTGGAGGATAAAAGCAGTTATTTTTACTTTGTTTTATATTTGTTTCTATGGTTCAGGTACAGACTAGACAACTAGTAGAGTTCACAACTTTATGACTCAACTGACCAAAATCTATGCTGGCATTTTTTCTATGTGCATTTCTACTTGTAAAGTTGTATATCATTAGTGTATATAAGCTACTCCGATATTGTTTAATTTGATCTAGAGTGTCTTAGTTTCCATCTTCAGTTTATCAAGATTTTGGATAGACTTCTATGTATCGCGCTGGTATGTACGTACCTGTAATTTTGTGTATTGACTCAATTATATATATATATATATATATATATATATATATATATATATAGGCATCCAACAAGAAAAGCACTCACCGGGTCTTATCCAGAAAAAATCTTTTTAATATGTGACGTTTCGGGGTTGCCCCCGTCCTCAGACAACAGTTACAGGTATATACATTTACTCACCTTATATACACAAACAAACCCGCTCCCAAGTGTGATCCCGCCGGCGGCGTACCGGAAGTGAGTTGCCGCGCGTAGAGCCCTACGTCACCGGTTACCATAGCAACCAGGACGCCACCCGGCGGAATCCTAGTTAAAAAATTGGAAACATAAAAAGTGCATTATACAGAATGGCTGTAGGAATAGATGTCTGCTAGCAAAACAATCTGTCTTGATAAGGGTCTTAGACATCCTTCTAGTCTTAAATACCAAAAACGGGGAAATGATTTTTACTTTATCCTAACACCGTAACTAACAGCAGGAGCTATATGGATTACTTAATATATATTCTATTAGGGCTTCTGGCCACTAAATCTACAGCAAAACAAACTATGTGAGTCCATGCATCTAGGTTCAGAAAAAACAAAAAACAAACAAAGCATAAATAAATATGGAAAACAAAAAATAACCAAATAAGCCATAAACAATATATAGAATTAAGTAAAGAGACAAACCAAAGAACGTAAAAAAAGGTATAATAAATAAAACAAAAACAAATAATAAAAATAAAAAATATATATATAAAGGTATAAAAGCAAACATAAAAAGAAGGAGAAGAAACAAGAAAAGAAAAAGAAAAAAGAGAGAAGAACCAAGAGACATGTAACAAGAGGGTATCAGAAAGAGGTATCCTACAAAAAGTAATGCCAATCTAAGTTGACATTCAGGCCCCTGGGGGCCATGGTGCCAAGATTGTAAATCCATTTGGATTCACGCTGTAGTAGTATTCTACCCCTGTCACCCCCTCTAGTAAGAGGGGGCACATGATCAATGATAATATATTTTAGATCAGCAACTGAATGTTTTAATAGGGCAAAATGCCTGGCCACTGGTTGGTCAGAGTCACCACGATCAATAGCTGCTCTTATTGCTGATCTGTGGTTGGCCATTCTTGTACGAAGGTCGTCCACAGTTTTTCCCACATAGAACAAACCGCATACACAGTGTAACAAATACACTATGTATTTGGTTGTACATGTGACCCGATGTCTGATGCTGTAAGTCCTATTTTTGTAGGGATGTCTGAACACTTTACCAGTTGTTAGTCCATTGCATGTTGTACATCCTAAGCAGCGATAACAGCCAGGTTTGGATTGCAACCAGGTCTCTTTCATATAACTCCCCCTGGGATCCGTCTTGACAAGTTGGTCTCTTAAAGACCTCGCTCTCCGATATCCCATTCTAGGTGGTGCTGTCCCCTCAAACGGTAGATCCGGGTCTGAAGATATAAGAGACCAGTGTTTGCGTATATTCTCCGCTATGGCTGGTTTGTCAACATCAAATGTTGTGGAGAACGTCATTCTATTATCTTCCAAAGATGTTTCCTTGTAAATCAGTAGATCCTCCTGTTGTAGCTTCAATGTATCCATCTTCTGTATTATTAGATCTTGTTTATGGTACCCCCTCTGGATGAAACGTGATTCCATAATATGCATTTGTTGTTCCCGAAGATCAGCCATGGTATTGTTCCTCGCTGTTCTCTTGAATTGCGATAGAGGAAGAGCACGTTTGAGGGCTGGAGGATGGCAGCTATGGGCATGTAGTAAAGAATTACGGTCTGTTTCTTTTGTATATAGTGTCGTGCACAGTCGACCTTCTTTCTTAAAAATTCTCAGGTCCAAAAAATCCACACTCAAGTTGTTGTACGTCAGTTTGAATTTAATATTTGGATGTGCTGCATTGACACTTGTAAACCATAATAATAAATCTTCCTCTGTACCATGCCATATCAGGAAAAGATCATCTATATACCTTTTATAATGGGAAATTCTGTCATCCTGGAATAATGTTGTTCCTTTCGTTTCGAATTCTGCCATGAACAGGTTGGCATATGTGGGTGCCACATTTGACCCCATGGCGGTCCCCGCAATTTGCAGGTAAAATTCTTTCTCGAAACGAAAGTAATTCATCTCCAAGCATGCTGATAAGAGTTCCTGGATTGCATCAATAGGTGGACCCACATATGGATATTTGGCCAATTGTCTACATACTGCCACTATCCCCTCATTGTGAGGTATTATTGTATATAAGCTGGTCACATCCATAGTGACCAGCAAGGTATCCCCTTGTATATCAGTGATGGTGCTGAGTATTCTTATCATTGCACTTGAATCCAGGAGGAAAGAATCCATACTCCTAACCAGTGGTTGGAGTATATTGTCCAAATAGATAGCAATTGGCTGAAGCAGTGAGCCTATAGCCGAGACTATAGGTCTCCCTGGGGGGGTTTTCATATCCTTGTGGATCTTTGGTAGAGTATAGATTACAGGTACTCTTGGATGTTGTACTGTCATAAAACCCAGGGCGTCACCATCTATATAGCTGATATTCAAAGAGAAAAGTAAATTTGACCCTACAAGCTATAACCCTTCTATAAGAACCTTTTCCAGGATGGTACAACAGGATACTCTAAGGTCACATCAAAGAAAGAGTCGGTATAGACACAATCTGACCAAAGACGAAAGAAGCGCCCTCATTGACCTACAAAACAACACTTCCATAATTCTAAGGGAAGCGGACAAAGGGGGTGCCATTGTCGTTCAAAACTATACTAATTACAGGGCTGAAATTATACGACAATTGATGGATAAAGATACCTACACAAAACTCAGAGGTGATCCCACAAGTATATATAAAAGAAAACTTGACAACATGCTTCAACACTTGCATGAGACCAGCTATATAGATGGTGACGCCCTGGGTTTTATGACAGTACAACATCCAAGAGTACCTGTAATCTATACTCTACCAAAGATCCACAAGGATATGAAAACCCCCCCAGGGAGACCTATAGTCTCGGCTATAGGCTCACTGCTTCAGCCAATTGCTATCTATTTGGACAATATACTCCAACCACTGGTTAGGAGTATGGATTCTTTCCTCCTGGATTCAAGTGCAATGATAAGAATACTCAGCACCATCACTGATATACAAGGGGATACCTTGCTGGTCACTATGGATGTGACCAGCTTATATACAATAATACCTCACAATGAGGGGATAGTGGCAGTATGTAGACAATTGGCCAAATATCCATATGTGGGTCCACCTATTGATGCAATCCAGGAACTCTTATCAGCATGCTTGGAGATGAATTACTTTCGTTTCGAGAAAGAATTTTACCTGCAAATTGCGGGGACCGCCATGGGGTCAAATGTGGCACCCACATATGCCAACCTGTTCATGGCAGAATTCGAAACGAAAGGAACAACATTATTCCAGGATGACAGAATTTCCCATTATAAAAGGTATATAGATGATCTTTTCCTGATATGGCATGGTACAGAGGAAGATTTATTATTATGGTTTACAAGTGTCAATGCAGCACATCCAAATATTAAATTCAAACTGACGTACAACAACTTGAGTGTGGATTTTTTGGACCTGAGAATTTTTAAGAAAGAAGGTCGACTGTGCACGACACTATATACAAAAGAAACAGACCGTAATTCTTTACTACATGCCCATAGCTGCCATCCTCCAGCCCTCAAACGTGCTCTTCCTCTATCGCAATTCAAGAGAACAGCGAGGAACAATACCATGGCTGATCTTCGGGAACAACAAATGCATATTATGGAATCACGTTTCATCCAGAGGGGGTACCATAAACAAGATCTAATAATACAGAAGATGGATACATTGAAGCTACAACAGGAGGATCTACTGATTTACAAGGAAACATCTTTGGAAGATAATAGAATGACGTTCTCCACAACATTTGATGTTGACAAACCAGCCATAGCGGAGAATATACGCAAACACTGGTCTCTTATATCTTCAGACCCGGATCTACCGTTTGAGGGGACAGCACCACCTAGAATGGGATATCGGAGAGCGAGGTCTTTAAGAGACCAACTTGTCAAGACGGATCCCAGGGGGAGTTATATGAAAGAGACCTGGTTGCAATCCAAACCTGGCTGTTATCGCTGCTTAGGATGTACAACATGCAATGGACTAACAACTGGTAAAGTGTTCAGACATCCCTACAAAAATAGGACTTACAGCATCAGACATCGGGTCACATGTACAACCAAATACATAGTGTATTTGTTACACTGTGTATGCGGTTTGTTCTATGTGGGAAAAACTGTGGACGACCTTCGTACAAGAATGGCCAACCACAGATCAGCAATAAGAGCAGCTATTGATCGTGGTGACTCTGACCAACCAGTGGCCAGGCATTTTGCCCTATTAAAACATTCAGTTGCTGATCTAAAATATATTATCATTGATCATGTGCCCCCTCTTACTAGAGGGGGTGACAGGGGTAGAATACTACTACAGCGTGAATCCAAATGGATTTACAATCTTGGCACCATGGCCCCCAGGGGCCTGAATGTCAACTTAGATTGGCATTACTTTTTGTAGGATACCTCTTTCTGATACCCTCTTGTTACATGTCTCTTGGTTCTTCTCTCTTTTTTCTTTTTCTTTTCTTGTTTCTTCTCCTTCTTTTTATGTTTGCTTTTATACCTTTATATATATATTTTTTATTTTTATTATTTGTTTTTGTTTTATTTATTATACCTTTTTTTACGTTCTTTGGTTTGTCTCTTTACTTAATTCTATATATTGTTTATGGCTTATTTGGTTATTTTTTGTTTTCCATATTTATTTATGCTTTGTTTGTTTTTTGTTTTTTCTGAACCTAGATGCATGGACTCACATAGTTTGTTTTGCTGTAGATTTAGTGGCCAGAAGCCCTAATAGAATATATATTAAGTAATCCATATAGCTCCTGCTGTTAGTTACGGTGTTAGGATAAAGTAAAAATCATTTCCCCGTTTTTGGTATTTAAGACTAGAAGGATGTCTAAGACCCTTATCAAGACAGATTGTTTTGCTAGCAGACATCTATTCCTACAGCCATTCTGTATAATGCACTTTTTATGTTTCCAATTTTTTAACTAGGATTCCGCCGGGTGGCGTCCTGGTTGCTATGGTAACCGGTGACGTAGGGCTCTATGCGCGGCAACTCACTTCCGGTACGCCGCCGGCGGGATCACACTTGGGAGCGGGTTTGTTTGTGTATATAAGGTGAGTAAATGTATATACCTGTAACTGTTGTCTGAGGACGGGGGCAACCCCGAAACGTCACATATTAAAAAGATTTTTTCTGGATAAGACCCGGTGAGTGCTTTTCTTGTTGGATGCCTATATTGTTACTTTAAAGCACCCCGGGCAGGCTAAATAAAGGACTGTGTTACCGTGAGTGCTGCTACCTCTTGGGATATTATATATATATATATATATATATATATATATATATATATATATATATATATATATATATATATATATATATATATATATATATATAAAAGATTATGTAGTAGCTGCTACATAGAGTTAGAAGGATATGAACACAATGAAGGAACAAGGTCTTGATAGGTATTTTCTGGAGAAAATACCTTAGGAAGAAAATCATATTTAGCACAAATTAGAGCCATCTTCCTTGTGAATAATTAGAAATGGAGAATCACAAGCAAAGGTTGACAACTCAAACTCTCCTTGCTGAAGAGATTGCTAATAGTAAGAGTTCTTTCCAAGATAATAAGAGATATCAATGAAATGCATTGGTTCTTAAGAAAAACCTTGTAATGCGTTAAGAACAAGGTTCAGATTCCAGGGTGGAGAAAACAAATTATGCTTACCAGATAATTTAATTTCCTTCTGTATAAGGAGAGTCCACGGCTTCATTCCTTACTGTCGGGAAATACTGAACCTGGCCACCAGGAGGAGGCAAAGACACCCAGCCAAAGGCTTAAATACCTCTCCCACTTCCCCTATCCCCCCCAGTCATTCTGCTGAAGGAACAAGGAACAGTAGGAGAAATATCAGGGTTTAAAAGGTGTCAGAAAAAATATATAATTTAGGGGGCCGCCCATCGGAGAACACGGTTGGGGGCCGTGGAATCTCCTTATACAGAAGGAAATACAAATATCTGGTAAGCATAATTTATGTTTTCCTTCTTAAAGGGACAGTCTAGTCCAAAATAAACTTTCATTATTCAGATAGAGTATGGAATTTTAAACAATTTTCCAATTTACTTTTATCACCAATTTTGCTTTGTTCTCTTGGTATTCTTAGTTGAAAGTTAAACCTAGGAGGTTCATATGCTAATTTCTAAGCCGTTGAAGGCCGCCTCTTCTCTCAGGGCATTTTGACAGTTTTTCACCACTAGAGGGTGTTAGTTCATGTGTGTCATATAGATAACACTGTGCTCACGCATGTGGAGTTCAGGTGAGCCAGCTCTGATAAATAGATGTCTGTCAAAAGAACTGAAATAAGGGTGCAGTTTGCAGAGGCTTAGATACAAGGTAATCACAGAGGTAAAAAGTATATTTATATAACTGTGTTGGTTGTGCAAAACTAGGGAATGGGTTATAAAGGGATTATCTATATTTTTAAACAATAAAAATTCTGGTGTAGACTGTCCCTTTAATATAAGGAGAGTCCACGGCTTCATTGCTTACTGTTGGGAAACTTATACCCAAGCACTAGAGGACACTGAATGATAACGGGAGGGATAAAAAGAGAGGCGGACCCTAATCTGAGGGCACCACAGCCTGCAAAACCTTTCTCCCGAAGGCTGCTTCAGCCGAAGCAAAAACATCAAACTTGTAAAATTTAGAAAAAGTATGAAGGAGGACCAGGTAGCCACCTTACAAATCTGATCCATAGAGGCCTCGTTCTTAAAGGCCCAAGAGGAAGCCACTGCTCTAGTACAATGAGCCGTATTTCTCTGAGGAGGTTTATGTCCCGCTGTCTCATAAACCAAGCGGATAACACTCCTTAACCAAAAAGATAAAGAAGTCGAAGAGACCTTCTGACCCTTACAGTTCCCAGAATAGGCAACAAACAAGGAAGAAGTTTGTCTAAAATCCTTAGTAGCCTGAAGATAAAACTTCAAGGCACGAACCACGTCCAAATTATGAAGCAAATGTTCCATTGAAGAAGAAAGATTAGGACACAAAGAAGGAACCACTGAGGTTATATCGTCTAAATGGAATCTAATAAACAGGGACGAACCCAGAAGAGGACAAGCCTTCAGAGCATTGTAGATTGCTCAAAGTTCCAGAATGTTGATTGAGAGGGAGTGTTCCTCCTGAGACCACAGGCCCTGTGCCTTCTTGGCACCCCAAACAGTTCCTCATTCTGATAGACTCGCGTCCATAGTCACAACCTCCCAGGATGGTCTTAGAAAGGATGTAGCCCTGAGATACTATGGTCCACAGCCCAGGGATCTGGGACATCTCATATCCAAGATTGATAAAACAGAAAGTCTGCCCCCCACCGGATCGGGGGCAAACCCTTCATGCTGATTTAAACTCAGCTGCGGGTTTCTTAGATTGCTTCCCCTTGTTCCAAGACTTATTGGGTTTCCAAGAAGACTTGGGCCTCTAGTTATGAAGCCGTCGACTTACCTGCATTCGCCGGGCCAATACGCTCGTCTACCGTCTCCGCCGCGGACCTGAATACGTTCGCCAAAGTTATCAAAAAAGCTGTCAAGAAGCCACGCACCAAGTACGAAGCGATGAGCAGCGGACTGTTGTTAACTGACAGTCATCGATCTCGCTGCTCATCGGCTTCTTCACAGCTTTTTTGATAGCCTGTCACTAAGCACCCACACAATAGGATTTATTTTACAGGTAATTTTGTACTTATTTTAGCTAGGTAGTTATTAAATAGTTAATAACTATTTAATAACTATTGTACCTAGTTAAAATAAATACAAAGTTGCCTGTAAAATAAAAATAAATCCTAAAATAGCTACAATATAATTATTAGTTATATTGTAGCTATCTTAGGGTTTATTCTACAGGTAAGTATTTAGTTTTAAATAGGATTAATTTAGTTAATACGAGTAATATTATTTAGATTTATTAAAATAATATTTAAGTTAGGGGGGTTAGGGTTAGACTTAGGTTTAGGGGTTAATAATTTTAATATAGGTGGCGGCGGTATGGGGGGGCAGGATAGGGGTTAATAACTTTAATATAGATGGCGGCGGGGTCCGGGAGCGGCGGTTTAGGGTTAAAAAAACATAATTTATGCTTACCTGATAAATTTATTTCTCTTGTAGTGTATCCAGTCCACGGATCATCCATTACTTATGGGATATTCTCCTTCCCAACAGGAAGTTGCAAGAGGATCACCCACAGCAGAGCTGCTATATAGCTCCTCCCCTCACTGCCATATCCAGTCATTCGACCGAAACAAACAGAGAAAGGGGAAACCATAGGGTGCAGTGGTGACTGTAGTTTAATTAAATTTTAGACCTGCCAAAAATGACAGGGCGGGCCGTGGACTGGATACACTACAAGAGAAATAAATTTATCAGGTAAGCATAAATTATGTTTTCTCTTGTTAAGTGTATCCAGTCCACGGATCATCCATTACTTATGGGATACCAATACCAAAGCTAAAGTACACGGATGATGGGAGGGACAAGGCAGGGATTAAGCAGAAGCAACAACTGCCTGAAGAACCTTTCTCCCAAAAACAGCCTCCGAAGAAGCAAAAGTATCAAATTTGTAAAATTTTGAAAAAGTGTGAAGCGAAGACCAAGTCGCGGCCTTGCAAATCTGTTCGACCGAGGCCTCATTTTTAAGGCCCAGGTGGAAGCCACAGCTCTAGTAGAATGAGCTGTAATTCTTTCAGGGGGCTGCTGTCCAGCAGTCTCATAGGCTAGGCGTATAATACTCCGAAGCCAAAAAGGAAAGAGAGGTTGCCGAAGCTTTTTGACCTCTCCTCTGTCCAGAATAAACGACAAACAGGGAAGATGTTTGACGAAAAACTTTAGTAGCTTGAAAGTAAAACTTCAAGGCACGGACTACGTCCAGATTATGTAAAAGACGTTCCTTCTTTGAAGAAGGATTAGAACACAATGATGGAACAACAATCTCTTGATTGATATTCTTGTTAGAAACCACCTTAGGTAAAAACCCAGGTTTGGTACGCAGAACTACCTTATCTGCATGAAAAATCAGATAAGGAGAATCACATTGTAAGGCAGATAGCTCAGAGACTCTCCGAGCCGAGGAAATAGCGATCAAGAACAGAACTTTCCAAGATAAAAGCTTAATATCAATGGAATGAAGGGGTTCAAACGGAACTCCTTGAAGAACTTTAAGAACCAAGTTTAAGCTCCATGGGGGAGCAACAGGTTTAAACACAGGCTTAATTCTAACCAAAGCCTGACAAAATGCCTGGACGTCTGGAACTTCTGCCAGACGCTTGTGCAAAAGAATAGACAGAGCAGAAATCTGTCCCTTTAAGGAACTAGCTGATAATCCTTTGTCCAAACCCTCTTGGAGAAAGGACAATATCCTAAGAATCCTAACCTTACTCCATGAGTAATTCTTGAATTCACACCAGTAAAGATATGTACGCCATATCTTGTAATAGATTTTCCTGGTAACAGGCTTTCGTGCCTGTATTAAGGTATCAATGACTGACTCGGAGAAGCCACGCTTTGATAGAATCAAGCGTTCAATCTCCATGCCGTCAGTCTCAGAGAAATTAGATTTGGATGATTGAAAGGACCTTGTATTAGAAGGTCCTGTCTTAGAGGCAGAGTCCATGGTGGAAAGGATGACATGTCCACTAGGTCTGCATACCAGGTCCTGCGTGGCCACGCAGGCGCTATTAGAATCACAGATGCTCTCTCCTGTTTGATTTTGGCAATCAGTCGAGGGAGCAGAGGAAACGGTGGAAACACATAAGCCAGGTTGAAGAACCAAGGCGCTGCTAGAGCATCTATCAGCGTCGCTTCTGGGTCCCTGGACCTGGATCCGTAACAAGGAAGCTTGGCGTTCTGGCGAGACGCCATAATATCCAACTCTGGTTTTCCCCAACGATGAATCAACTGAGCAAACACCTCCGGATGGAGTTCCCACTCCCCCGGGTGAAAAGTCCGACGACTTAGAAAATCCGCCTCCCAGTTCTCCACGCCTGGGATATGGATTGCTGACAGGTGGCCAGAGTGAGTCTCTGCCCAGCGAATTATTTTTGAGACTTCTAACATCGCTAGGGAACTCCTGGTTCCCCCTTGATGGTTGATGTAAGCCACAGTCGTGATATTGTCCGACTGAAATCTGATGAACCTCAGTGTTGCTAACTGAGGCCAAGCCAGAAAAGCATTGAATATTGCTCTTAACTCCAGAATATTTATCGGAAGGAGTTTCTCCTCCTGAGTCCACGATCCCTGTGCCTTCAGGGAGTTCCAGACTGCACCCCAACCTAGAAGGCTGGCATCTGTTGTTACAATTGTCCAATCTGGCCTGCTAAAGGTCATACCCTCGGACAGGTGGACCCGAGACAACCACCAGAGAAGAGAATCTCTGGTCTCTTGATCCAAAATTAGCAGAGGGGACAAATCTGTGTAATCCCCATTCCACTGACTTAGCATGCATAATTGCAGCGGTCTGAGATGTAGGCGCGCAAATGGCACTATGTCCATTGCCGCCACCATTAAGCCAATCACCTCCATACACTGAGCCACCGAAGGGCGCGGAATGGAATGAAGAATACGGCAAGCATTTAGAAGCTTTGATAACCTGGACTCCGTCAGGTAAATTTTCATCTCTACAGAATCTATAAGAGTCCCTAAGAAGGAGACTCTTGTGAGTGGGGATAGAGAACTCTTTTCCTCGTTCACTTTCCACCCGTGCGATCTCAGAAATGCCAGAACTATCTCTGTATGAGACTTGGCAATTTAAAAGCTTGACGCCTGTATCAGGATGTCGTCTAGATACGGAGCCACCGCTATGCCTCGCGGTCTTAGAACCGCCAGAAGTGAGCCCAGAACCTTCGTAAAGATTCTCGGGGCTGTAGCCAACCCGAAGGGAAGAGCTACAAATTGGTAATGCCTGTCTAGAAAGGCAAACCTTAGAAATCGATGATGATCTTTGTGAATCGGTATGTGAAGGTAGGCATCCTTTAAGTCCACTGTGGTCATGTACTGACCCTCTTGGATCATGGGTAGGATGGACCGAATAGTTTCCATTTTGAAAGATGGAACTCTGAGGAATTTGTTAAAGATCTTTAGATCCAAAATTGGTCTGAAGGTTCCCTCTTTTTTGGGAACCACAAACAGATTTGAATAAAAACCCTGTCCTTGTTCCGTCCGCGGAACTGGATGGATCACTCCCATTACTAGGAGGTCTTGCACACAGCGTAGGAATGCCTCTTTCTTTATCCGATTTGTAGATAACCTTGAAAGATGAAATCTCCCTTGTGGAGGGGAAGCTTTGAAGTCCAGAAGATATCCCTGAGATATGATCTCCAGCGCCCAGGAATCCTGAACATCTCTTGCCCACGCCTGGGCGAAGAGAAAAAGTCTGCCCCCTACTAGATCCGTCGCCGGATAGGGGCCGTTCCTTCATGCTGTCTTAGAGGCAGCAGCAGGCTTTCTGGCCTGCTTGCCTTTGTTCCAGGACTGGTTAGGTTTCCAGGCCTACTTAGATTGAGCAAAAGTTCCCTCTTGTCTTGAAGCGGAGAAAGTTGATGCTGCACCTGCCTTGAATTTTCGAAAGGCACGAAAATTAGACTGTTTGGCCTTTGATTTGGCCCTGTCCTGAGGAAGGGTATGACCCTTACCTCCAGTAATGTCAGCAATAATTTCTTTCAAACCAGGCCCGAATAAGGACTGCCCCTTGAAAGGAATGTTGAGTAATTTAGACTTTGAAGTCACATCAGCTGACCAGGATTTGAGCCATAGCGCCCGGAATTCTTAGCCGTTAGTTTAGTCAAATGAACAATGGCATCAGAAACAAATGAGTTAGCTAGCTTAAGAGTTCTAAGCTTGTCAACAATTTCAGTCAATGGAGCTGTATGGATGGCCTCTTCCAGGGCCTCAAACCAGAATGCCGCTGCAGCAGTGACAGGCGCAATGCATGCAAGGGGCTGTAAAATAAAACCTTGTTGAATAAACATTTTCTTAAGGTAACCCTCTAATTTTTTTATCGATTGGATCTGAAAAAGCACAACTGTCCTCAACCGGGATAGTGGTACGCTTTGCTAAATTAGAAACTGCTCCCTCCACCTTAGGGACCGTCTGCCATAAGTCCCGTGTAGTGGCATCTATTGGAAACATTTTTCTAAATATAGGAGGTGGGGAAAAGGGCACACCGGGCCTATCCCACTCCTTACTAATAATTTCTGTAAGCCTTTAAGGTATTGGAAAAACATCAGTACTCACCGGCACTGCATAGTATTTATCCAGCCTACACAATTTCTCTGGCACTGCAATTGTGTCACAGTCATTCAGAGCAGCTAATACCTCCCTGAGAAATACACGGAGATTCTCAAGCTTAAATTTAAAATTAGAAATCTCTGAATCAGGTCTCCCCGAATCAGAGACGTCACCTACAGACTGAAGCTCTCCGTCCTCAGGTTCTGCATATTGTGACGCAGTATCAGACATGGCTCTTACAGCATCTACGCGCTCTGTATCCCGTCTAACCCCAGAGCTATCACGCTTGCCTCTCAATTCGGGCAATCTGGATAATACCTCTGACAGGGTATTATTCATGATTGCAGCCATGTCCTGCAAAGTAATCGCTATGGGCGTCCCTGATGTACTTGGCGCCATATTAGCGTGCGTCCCTTGAGCGGGAGGCGAAGGGTCCGACACGTGGGGAGAGTTAGACGGCATAACTTCCCCCTCGACAGACCCCTCTGGTGACAATTCTTTTATAGATAAAGACTGATCTTTACTGTTTAAGGTGAAATCAATACATTTAGTACACATTCTGCTATGGGGCTCCACCATGGCTTTTAAACATAATGAACAAGTATCCTCTGTTTCAGACATGTTTGTACAGACTAGTAATGAGACTAGCAAGCTTGGAAAACACTTTAAAGCAAGTTAACAAGCAATATAAAAAACGTTACTGTGCCTTTAAGAGAAACAAATTTTGACAAAATTTGAAAAAACAGTGAAAAAAGGCAGTTACACTAACAACATTTTTACAGTGTATGTAACAAGTCAGCAGAGCATTGCACCCACTTGCAAATGGATGATTAACCCCTTAATAACAAAAACAGATAAAAAAAAAACAACAGACTTTTTTAACAGACACAACAAAACTGCCACAGCTGAGCTGTGGATTACCTTCCCTATAAACGATTTTGGAAGTCTTTTTAGCCCTTTAGAGATGTCCTGTAGTATTCATGGGACTGCTGAGGGAATCTGGATGATTCATTTTGTAATTTTAACTGCGCAAAAAAGCGCTAAAATAGGCCCCTCCCACTCATTATTACAACAGTGGGAAGCCTCAGTTAACTGTTTCTATGCAGAAATTAAGTCAGCCATGTGGAAAATTATGCCCCAATAAGTTTTATCACCAATGTATCTTAAAAAACGATTAAACATGCCAGCAAACGTTTTAAAACATCTTTTTTTAAAGAGTATGTATCTCTATTGATAAGCCTGATACCAGTCGCTTTCACTGCATTTAAGGCTTTACTATATTACTTCAGTATTAGCAGCATTTTCTTAGTCAAATTCCATTTCTTAGAAAATTATTTTACTGCACATACATTACTTCGGTATCAGCAGCATTTTCTTAGTCAATTCCATTCCTTAGAAAAATATTTTACTGCACATACCTTAGTTGCAGGAGACCCCGCACGCCATTCCCTTTCTGAAGTTACCCCACTCCTCAGAATGTGTGAGAACAGCCAGTGGATCTTAGTTACTTCTGCTAAGATCATAGAAAACGCAGACAGATTCTTCTTCCAAATACTGCCTGAGAAAAAAACAGCACACTCCGGTGCCATTTAAAAAACACAATTTATGCTTACCTGATAAATTTATTTCTCTTGTGGTGTATCCAGTCCACGGATCATCCATTACTTGTGGGATATTCTCATTCCCAACAGGAAGTTGCAAGAGGACACCCACAGCAGAGCTGTAATATAGCTCCTCCCCTAACTGTCATAGCCAGTCATTCGACCGAAAACAAGCCGAGAAAGGAGGAACCATAGGGTGCAGTGGTTACTGTAGTTAAAATTAAAAAATTACCTGCCTTAAAATGACAGGGCGGGCCGTGGACTGGATACACCACAAGAGAAATAAATTTATCAGGTAAGCATAAATTGTGTTTTCTCTTGTAAGGTGTATCCAGTCCACGGATCATCCATTACTTGTGGGATACAAATACCAAAGCTAAAGTACACGGATGAAGGGAGGGACAAGGCAGGTACTTAAATGGAAGGAACCACTGCCTGTAAAACCTCTCTCTCAAATATAGCCTCCGAAGAAGCAAAAGTATAAAATTTGTAAAATTTTGAAAAAGTATGAAGCGAAGACCAAGTCGCCGCCTTGCAAATCTGTTCAACAGAAGCCTCATTTTTAAAGGCCCAAGTGGAAGCCACAGCTCTAGTGGAATGAGCTGTAATCCTTTCAGGAGGCTGCTGTCCAGCAGTCTCATAGGCTAAGCGGATTATGCTTCTTAGCCAAAAAGAAAGAGAGGTTGCCGAAGCCTTTTGACCTCTCCTCTGTCCAGAGTAGACAACAAACAAAGCAGATGTTTGACGAAAATCTTTAGTAGCTTGTAAGTAAAACTTTAAAGCACGGACCACGTCCAGATTGTGTAATAGACGTTCCTTCTTTGAAGAAGGATTAGGACACAAGGATGGAACAACAATCTCTTGATTGATATTCTTGTTAGATACCACCTTAGGTAAGAACCCAGGTTTGGTACGCAGGACTACCTTATCCGTATGAAAAATCAGATAAGGAGAATCACATTATAAGGCAGATAGCTCAGAGACTCTACGAGCCAAGGAAATAGCTACCAAAAAAAGAACTTTCCAAGATAAAAGTTTGATATCTATGGAATGAAGAGGTTCAAACGGAACTCCTTGAAGAACTTTAAGAACCAAATTTAAGCTCCATGGTGGAGCAACAGGTTTAAACACAGGCTTGATTCTAACTAAAGCCTGACAAAATGCCTGAACGTCTGGAACATCTGCCAGACGCTTGTGCAGAAGAATAGACAGAGCAGAAATCTGTCCCTTTAAGGAACTAGCTGACAATCCTTTTTCCAAACCTTCTTGGAGAAAAGATAATATCCTGGGAATCCTGACCTTACTCCATGAGTAACCCTTGGATTCACACCAATAAAGATGTTTACGCCATATCTTATGTTAAATTTTCCTGGTGACAGGCTTTCGTGCCTGTATTAAGGTATCAATAACTGACTCAGAGAAGCCACGCTTTGATAAAATCAAGCGTTCAATCTCCAGGCAGTCAGCCTCAGAGAAATTAGATTTGGATGGTTGAAAGGACCCTGAAGTAGAAGGTCCTGTCTCAGAGGCAGAGACCATGGTGGAAAGGATGACATGTCCACTAGATCTGCATACCAGGTCCTGCGTGGCCACGCAGGTGCTATCAGAATCACCGATGCTCTCTCCTGCTTGATCTTGGCAATCAGTCGAGGGAGCAGAGGAAACGGTGGAAACATAAGCCAGGTTGAAAGACCAGGGCGCTGCTAGAGCATCTATCTGTGTCGCCTTGGGATCCCTGGACCTGGATCCGTAACACGGAAGCTTGGCGTTCTGGCGAGACGCCATGAGATCCAGTTCTGGTTTGCCCCAACGATGAATCAGTTGTGCAAAAACCTCCGGATGGAGTTCCCACTCTCCCGGATGAAAAGTCTGACGACTTAGAAAATCCGCCTCCCAGTTCTCTACACCTGGGATATGGATAGCTGATAGGTGGCAAGAGTGAATCTCTGCCCAGCAAATTATTTTTGAAACTTCTAACATCGCTAGGGAACTTCTTGTTCCCCCTTGATGGTTGATGTAAGCTACAGTCGTGATGTTGTCTGACTGAAATCTGATGTACCTCAGAGTTGCTAACTGAGGCCAAGCCTGAAGAGCATTGAATATCGCTCTTAGTTCCAGAATATTTATTGGAAGGAGAGACTCCTCCTGAGTCCACGATCCCTGAGCCTTCAGGGAATTCCAGACTGCACCCCAACCTAGAAGGCTGGCATCTGTTGTTAAAATTGTCCAATCTGGCCAGCGAAAGGTCATACCTTTGGACAGATTGACCCGAGATAGCCACCAGAGAAGAGAATCCCTGGTCTCTTGGTCCAGATTCAGTTGAGGGGACAAATCTGTGTAATCCCGTTCCACTGACTGAGCATGCATAGTTGCAGCGGTCTGAGATGTAAGCGTGCAAACGGCACTATGTCCATTGCCGCTACCATTAAGCCGATTACTTCCATACACTGAGCCACCGAAGGGCGCGGAATGGAATGAAGAACCCGGCAGGAATTTAGAAGCTTTGATAACCTGGACTCCGTCAGGTAAATTTTCATTTCTACAGAATCTATCAGAGTCCCTAGAAAGGAAACTCTTGTGAGTGGGGATAGAGAACTCTTTTCCTCGTTCACTTTCCACCCATGCGACCTCAGAAATGCCAGTACTACGTCCGTATGAGACTTGGCAATTTGGAAGTTTGACGCCTGTATCAGGATGTCGTCTAAATAAGGGGCTACTGCTATGCCCCGTGGCCTTAGGACCGCCAGAAGCGACCCTAGAACCTTTGTAAAGATTCTTGGGGCTGTAGCTAATCCAAAGGGAAGAGCTACAAACTGGTAATGCCTGTCTAGAAAGGCAAACCTGAGAAACCGATGATGATCTTTGTGTATCGGAATGTGAAGATAAGCATCCTTTAGATCCACTGTAGTCATATATTGACCCTCCTGGATCATTGGTAGGATGGTACGAATGGTCTCCATCTTGAATAATGGAACTCTGAGGAATTTGTTTAAGATCTTTAGATCCAAAATTGGTCTGAAGGTTCCCTCTTTTTTGGGAACCACAAACAGATTTGAGTAAAAACCCTGTCCCTGTTCCTCCTTTAGAACTGGATGGATCACTCCCATAACTAGGAGGTCTCGTACACAGTGTAAGAATGCCTCTCTCTTTATCTGGTTTGCAGATAATTGTGAAAGGTGAAATCTCCCATTTGGGGGGTAAGCTTTGAAGTCCAGGAGATATCCCTGGGATATAATTTCCAACGCCCAGGGATCCTGAACATCTCTTGCCCACGCCTGGGCGAAGAGTGAAAGTCTGCCCCCTACTAGATCCGTTACCGGATAGGGGGCCGTTCCTTCATGCTGTCTTAGAGGCAGCAGCAGGCTTTTTGGCCTGCTTACCTTTTTTCCAGGTCTGGATTGGTCTCCAGACCGTCTTGGATTGAGCAAAAGTTCCCACTTGTTTAGCATTAGAGGAAGTTGATGCCGCACCTGCCTTGAAGTTTCAAAAGGCACGAAAATTAGACTGTTTGGCCCTAGATTTGGACCTGTCCTGAGGAAGGGCATGACCTTTTCCTCCAGTGATATCAGCAATAATCTCCTTCAAACCAGGCCCGAATAGGGTCTGCCCCTTGAAGGGAATGTTAAGTAGCTTAGATTTTGAAGTCACGTCAGCTGACCATGATCTAAGCCATAGCGCTCTGCGCGCCTGTATAGCAAAACCAGAATTCTTAGCCGTTAGTTTAGTCAAATGAACAATGGCATCAGAATAAAAGAATTGGCTAGTTTAAGTGCTCTAAGTTTGCCAAGTATGTCATCCAATGGAGTCGCTACCTGTAAAGCCTCTTCCAGAGACTCAAACCAGTACGCCGCAGCAGCAGTGACAATGCATGCAAGGGGCTGTAGGATAAAACCTTGTTGAATAAATATTTTCTTAAGGTAACCTCTAATTTTTTATCCATTGGATCTAAAAAAAAAAAAAAAAAAAAAAAAAGCACAACTGTCCTCAACAGGGATAGTAGTACGCTTTACTAGAGTAGAAACGGCTCCCTCCACCTTAGGGACTGTCTGCCATAAGTCCCATGTGGTGGCGTCTATTGGAAACATTTTTCTAAAAATAGGAGGGGAAGAGAACGGCACACCTGGTCTATCCCATTCCTTATTAATAATTTCTGTAAACCTTTTAGGTATTTGGAAAAACATCAGTACACACCGGCACTGCAAAGTATTTATCCAGTCTACACAATTTCTCTGGCACTGCAATGGTATCACAGTCATTCAGAGCAGCTAAAACCTCCCTAAGCAACACGCGGAGGTGTTCAAGCTTAAATTTAAATGTAGAAATATTAGAATCAGGTATCTTTCCTGAGTCATTAACATCACCCACTAACTGAAGCTCTCTTTCCTCAGCTTCTGCATATTGTGAGGCAGTATCAGACATGGTTCTTAAAGCGTCAATATGCTCTGCATTTTGTCTCACCCTAGAGCTATCTCGCTTACCTCTAAGTTCAGGTAGTCTGGCTAATACCGCTGACAGTGTATTATCCATGACTGCCGCAATGTCTTGTAAAGTAAACGCTATGGGCGCCCTAGATGTACTTGGCGCCATTTGAGCGGGAGTCCCTTAAGCGGGAGTCAAAGGGTCTGACACGCAGGGAAAGTTAGTCAGCATAACTTCCCCCTCGTCAGATTCCTCTGGTGATAAATTTTTTAAAGACAGAAAATGATCTTTATTGCATAAAATGAAATCAGTACATTTGGTACACATTCTAAGAGGAGGTTCCACCATGGCTTTTAAACATAATAAACAAGGAGTTTCTTCTATGTCAGACATGTTTATACAGGCTAGCAATGAGACTAGCAAGCTTGGAAAACACTTTAAATCAAGTTAACAAGCAAATATAAAAAACGGTACTGTGCCTTTAAGAGAAACAAATTTTGTCAGAATTTGAAAAACAGTGAAAAAATGCAGTAAATCAAACAAAATTTTTACAGTGTGTATAATAGGCTAACAGAGCATTGCACCCACTTGCAAATGGATGATTAACCCCTTAGTTAAAAAAAACGGATCAAAAAAACGAAATAGACGTTTTTTAACAGTCACAACCAACTGCCACAGCAAGCTGTGGCCCTACCTTCCCCAATAAACGACTTTGGAAAGCCTTTGGGCCCATTAGAGATGTCCTATAGCATTCAGAGGGCCTTTGAGGGAAGCTGGATGTCACAGTTTGTAATTTTAACTGCACCAACAGTAACTTTTATACTACTGTTTCTAGTCAAAATTTAAGCCAGCCATGTGGAAAAAACTAGGCCCCAATAAAGTTATATCACCAAAGCATATATAAAAACGATTAAACATGCCAGCAAACGTTTTATATTGCAATATCATAAGGGTAATACCCCTGAGAGTAAGCATGATACCAGTCGTTATTAAATCACTGTATTCAGGCTTAACTTACATTAATCCGGTATCAGCAGCATTTTCTAGTGTTTTCCATCTCTAGAAAAAATTATAACTGCACATACCTGATAGCAGAATAAACTGCATGCCATTCTCTCGCTGAAGTTACCTCATCTGTGTAATCCCCTCAGACATATGTGAGAACAGCAATGGATCTTAGTTACAACCTGCTAAGATCATAGAAACCTCAGGCAGATTCTTCTTCTATTTACTGCCTGAGATAAAATAGCACAACTCCGGTACTATTTAAAAATAATAAACTTTTGATTGAAGAAAATAAACTAGCTATATTTAACCACTCTCTCCTACAACGTCCTTGCTTGTTGAGAGTTGCAAGAGAATGACTGGCTATGACAGTTAGGAGAGGAGCTATATTACAGCTCTGCTGTGGGTGTCCTCTTGCAACTTCCTGTTGGGAATGAGAATATCCCACAAGTAATGGATGATCCGTGGACTGGATACACCTTACAAGAGAAATAAACTTTTGATTGAAGAAATAAATTAAGTATAAAACACCACAGTCCTCTCACGACCTCCATCTATGTTGAGGGTTGCAAGAGAATGACTGGATATGGCAGTGAGGGGAGGAGCTATATAGCAGCTCTGCTGTGGGTGATCCTCTTGCAACTTCCTGTTGGGAAGGAGAATATCCCATAAGTAATGGATGATCCGTGGACTGGATACACTTAACAAGAGAAAATGTATTTAGTTGTGGCGGGGTCCGGGATCCGCAGGACAGGGGTTAATAAGTTTATGTAGGTGGCGGCGGTATAGGGGCGGCAGATTAGGGGTTAATATGTATAATGTAGGTGGCGGCGGGGTCAGGGAGTGGCGGTTTAGGGGTTAACATGTTTAATATAGTTGCTGCGGGGTCTGGGAGCGGCGGTTTAGGGGTAATAAATTTATTTCGTTGCGGCGGTGTGGGGGGGCCAGATTAGGGGTGTTTAGACTCGGGGTACATGTTAGGGTGTTAGGTGCAGACGTTTCCCATAGGAATCAATGGGATATCGGGCAGCAGCAAACATGAGCTTTCGCTATGGTCAGACTCCCATTGATTCCTATGGGATCTGCCGCCTCCAGGGCGGCGGATTGAAATCCAGGTACGCTGGCCCGGAATAGTGGCGAGCGTACCTGGTAGTAGTTTGATAACTACCAAAAGTAGTCAGATTGTGCCGAACTTGCGTTCGGAACATCTGTAGTGACGTAACCATCGATCTGTGTTGGATTGAGTCCGGCAGATCGTAGGTTACGTCACTATATTCTACTTTGCTGGTCAGTAGGGGTTGATAACTAAGGCGAATCAGCCTCGCCACAAATACGCTGCGGAATTCCAGCGTATTTACGGTTGACGGCTTGATAACTAGAGGCCTTGGACTGTTCCTGCTTGGAAGAGGGAGAGGAAGACTTTCCTTTGAAGCTACGAAAAGAACGAAAATTACTTTTACATCCTTTGAGTCTTCTTGTCTTACGGTAGAAAAGACCCTTTTCCACCAGTAATGTCAGAAATTATTTCTGCTAGACCAAGTCCATACAAGGTCTTTCCCTTGTAAGGAAGCGCCAGAAGCTTGGACTTAGAGGAAACATCCGCTGACCAAGATTTCAGCCACAACGCCCTGCGAGCTAGTACAGCGAAGCCAGATATCTTGGATCCTAGTTTAATAACTTGCATGTTAGCGTCAGAAATAAAGTACATGTCATTATGTTCAATACAATATATAATTGCACATTTTATAGTAAATTGAGTACACTGTAGATCACATAAAAATGTGCAGTGGTGTACATCTGCCTAAAGGTCCTTGCAAAAAAACCCTGCCTAGAGGATGTTATCAAATCTGAACCTTTAGGTTATCGGCACAAAAATTATTTTGTAGATTAACCTCAGGAGACTGAGTTAAATCCCCAGATTTACACTTAGTTTGGGGACAGCCGCTAAACAAACTGTCACTATTTTGTACATGTTATAGAAGTAAAATCAGTAATTTGAATGACAATTACAGGGCAAATTTCCCTCAGGAAAGTGGACTGTTGTGGCTGATATGTATGCAAAATCTGAGGTATAGAGTTGAAACAGATTTGAGTGACCTGGCATACTGGAACATATTTCCAAAATAAACAAATAAATCTAGACAGGGGATATCAGAAACTGACTCAACTATAGATATATCAGTGGGGACAGAGACATTTTGTTTCAGTCTTTGCTTATAATAAATTATGCCATTGGTACAAACAATAACTGGTAGAGAGCCCTCTATACTATGTATACACTCCTTCAGACACCTAAATTATCTCTCAGTGTAGTAACCAATACAGACCCTATATATATTAGCCGTTAAGTAGCCCCTGGCAGCTACAGTATTTGTACTCACGCCCTTCCTGGGGCAGGCACGAACTGACATTAAATATAGAATCTAGCCCAAACTGCAAAAGCATGATTTCTAGCTGTAGAGACTTCATACTGAAGAGAAAAAGCCCAGGAACAATAAGGGAGTGGAGCTACAACTAGGAGAAAAGCAAGGGCTGCAGGGAATAAAAAATATCACCTTTGGATCTTTTAGTAAAATAATAGTACACCAAGCATAAAACATCACAAAAAATTGATAAAAAAACAACAAAAAAACATAATTTATGTAAGAACTTACCTGATAAATTCATTTCTTTCATATTAGCAAGAGTCCATGAGCTAGTGACGTATGGGATATACATTCCTACCAGGAGGGGCAAAGTTTCCCAAACCTCAAAATGCCTATAAATACACCCCTCACCACACCCACAATTCAGTTTAACGAATAGCCAAGAAGTGGGGTGATAAAAAAGTGCGAAAGCATAAAAAATAAGGAATTGGAATAATTGTGCTTTATACAAAATCATAACCACCACAAAAAAAGGGCGGGCCTCATGGACTCTTGCTAATATGAAAGAAATGAATTTATCAGGTAAGTTCTTACATAAATTATGTTTTCTTTCATGTAATTAGCAAGAGTCCATGAGCTAGTGACGTATGGGATAATGATTACCCAAGATGTGGATCTTTCCACACAAGAGTCACTAGAGAGGGAGGGATAAAATAAAGACAGCCAATTCCTGCTGAAAATAATCCACACCCAAAATAAAGTTTAATGAAAAACATAAGCAGAAGATTCAAACTGAAACCGCTGCCTGAAGTACTTTCCTACCAAAAACTGCTTCAGAAGAAGAAAATACATCAAAATGGTAGAATTTAGTAAAAGTATGCAAAGAAGACCAAGTTGCTGCTTTGCAAATCTGATCAACCGAAGCTTCATTCCTAAACGCCCAGGAAGCAGAAACTGACCTAGTAGAATGAGCTGTAATCCTCTGAGGCGGAGTTTTACCCGACTCAACATATGCAAGATGAATTAAAGATTTCAACCAAGATGCCAAAGAAATGGCAGAAGCTTTCTGGCCTTTTCTAGAACCGGAAAAGATAACAAATAGACTAGAAGTCTTTCGGAAGGACTTAGTAGCTTCAACATAATATTTCAAAGCTCTAACAACATCCAAAGAATGCAACGATTTCTCCTTAGAATTCTTAGGATTAGGACATAATGAAGGAACCACAATTTCTCTACTAATGTTGTTGGAATTCACAACTTTAGGTAAAAATTCAAAAGAAGTTCGCAACACCGCCTTATCCTGATGAAAAATCAGAAAAGGAGACTCACAAGAAAGAGCAGATAATTCAGAAACTCTTCTGGCAGAAGAGATGGCCAAAAGGAACAAAACTTTCCAAGAAAGTAATTTAATGTCCAATGAATGCATAGGTTCAAACGGAGGAGCTTGAAGAGCCCCCAGAACCAAATTCAAACTCCAAGGAGGAGAAATTGACTTAATGACAGGTTTTATACGAACCAAAGATTGTACAAAACAATGAATATCAGGAAGAATCTAGCACAAACTTACTTCACCACCTCCATCGGAGGCAAAGTTTGTAAAACTGAATTGTGGGTGTGGTGAGGGGTGTATTTATAGGCATTTTGAGGTTTGGGAAACTTTGCCCCTCCTGGTAGGAATGTATATCCCATACGTCACTAGCTCATGGACTCTTGCTAATTACATGAAAGAAAAAAAGGTTACAGGCTTTCCCCCTCACTATGTCCCTTAGCATGAAAAGGAGAAAAAATGTGTCATGAGGAGAGCAGGTTAAGTCCCCTGGTTTATGCTGTACCTGTGTCAGAGTACCTACAAATACCCTCTGGGCTGTGTGTGTGCTGTGTAAAGTCACTTATGCAGCACCCCTCCACTGGCTTAGAAGGCATGTCAATCCATGTCAATGCAGTTGCAGCAGTATTTAGTCAGCAGTATCTAGTAGAGGGCTCATCCAGTGCAGGTATTGAGTACCGCAGAAGACTGCAGTAGGAAATACCTGTGTCCCTCAGGGGAGGCTAGGGACGACTCCCCCACAACGCCTGAGGGTAGTCCTGTTAGGGAAATGCTGTGCACATAACAGGGTATTCCTATGTCCATGTATCATTCTGCAGCTGTGAAGAGTCTTTTCCATCTTTTTTGTAAATTATACTTTCTAGGGTGTCGCATAGGTCTGAGCTCCCAATTTGTAATTCATAAGCAAGTAGCTGGAACAACCTCTATTCTCAACCAATTCCTACAAGGCCAAGAACACAACTAAGAGAAAGATGGGTGGTGGGAGGGATTTTAAGCTCTGATATGGGTTCTTGACCTCCTCCTAGTGGCAGGAATTATATCCCATATGTTATGGAGGACTGTGGACCATCATAATTTTACCAAAGAAAACACCTCCCTCTCCTTAACAAAATGTTCTCTCCACTGCCCAACTTGGGACTGCCCCAAAGCTGCCTTCTTTAAACAATTCCTGGTCAGGGATAGGATCACAGATGCATCAAAAGTACACAGAACGGGCAGGGTAAATGTTAGTACAACTAATAACATATATTAGAGCTTGAAGATTGTTAACACAGTGAACATCACATTTTTTGTATCAAGCCCAATACTCATTTCCTCTAGGACATTATACATCTTGAAGAAAAGAAAAAAGTCGAGCAAACAACAATAATGGACTGATAGTGGTCTGTAAAATTGGGTATCATTGTTAAAATGTTACATGATAGCTTAGAATATCACTGTCAGATCTTGTTCACGCAAAAGATATAGGGCATATTATCAGCCTCCAAATGCAATTTAAAAAGTTTGTGATAAACACTTTGCAAGAGGATTCTGATAATTTGAAATGGTGGGGAGGACGCAAAGATTTCCAAATTCCACCATTCCAAATTATCAGAATCCTCTTGCAAAGTGTTTATCACAAACATTTTAAATTGCATTTGGAGGCTGATAAATGCCTTATACATTTCAAGTGAACGAGATCTGACAGTGGTATTTCAAACACCAACTACAGTGCTCAGATGAATAGCCTTTTATTGCACTGGTAAAGGGACATTACTTGCTCAAATTTGATAAAGCATTTACTGTTTGATTTACTGATCTAGGGAACTGTGTTTACCTCCTCTAAGGGGAAAACAAAGTCTCATTTAGAAGCTGCAGCTCCCAAGCAGGACACAGCTAATCAGGAGTCGTAGTCACATGACCCAGCAGATCACTGACTGTGTCTTACTAAGGCTCTTTTAGTTAAGTAGTCAGTAATGCACAAATTACATGCACTAATCTAATTTTTGCATTAAAATATCCCTTAAAGTGATGGTAAATTCAGCCAAAAGCTGATTCAACGCCGTGATTGGAGGAAGCCGGATTCCTCATTTTAGACCCAGGAAGAGGCTTTGCGACGGGCGGAGGAAGCTGGAGAGGCTGTCAAGATTAAAAGGTAAAGGGACATGAAACCCAAAAAACATAATTTATGCTTACCTGATAAATTCCTTTCTTCTGTTGTGTGATCAGTCCACGGGTCATCATTACTTCTGGGATATAACTCCTCCCCAACAGGAAATGCAAGAGGATTCACCCAGCAGAGCTGCATACAGCTCCTCCCCTCTACGTCACTCCCAGTCATTCGACCAAGAATCAACGAGAAAGGAGAAACCAAGGGTGAAGTGGTGACTGGAGTATAATTTAAAAGATATTTACCTGCCTTAAAACAGGGCGGGCCGTGGACTGATCACACAACAGAAGAAAGGAATTTATCAGGTAAGCATAAATTATGTTTTCTTCTGTTATGTGTGATCAGTCCACGGGTCATCATTACTTCTGGGATACCAATACCAAAGCAAAAGTACACGGATGACGGGAGGGATAGGCAGGCTCATTATACAGAAGGAACCACTGCCTGAAGAACCTTTCTCCCAAAAATAGCCTCCGAAGAAGCAAAAGTGTCAAATTTGTAAAATTTGGAAAAAGTATGAAGCGAAGACCAAGTTGCAGCCTTGCAAATCTGTTCAACAGAGGCCTCATTCTTAAAGGCCCAAGTGGAAGCCACAGCTCTAGTAGAATGAGCTGTAATTCTTTCAGGAGGCTGCTGTCCAGCAGTCTCATAGGCTAAACGAATTATGCTACGAAGCCAGAAGGAGAGAGAGGTAGCCGAAGCCTTATGACCTCTCCTCTGACCAGAGTACACGACAAACAGGGAAGACGTTTGTCGAAAATCCTTAGTTGCCTGCAAGTAGAACTTGAGGGCACGAACTACATCCAGATTGTGTAGAAGACGTTCCTTCTTTGAAGAAGGATTTGGACACAAGGATGGAACAACAATCTCTTGATTGATATTCCTGTTAGTGACTACCTTAGGTAAGAACCCAGGTTTAGTACGCAAAACTACCTTGTCTGAGAGAAAAATCAGATAAGGAGAATCACAATGTAAGGCTGATAACTCAGAGACTCTTCGAGCCGAGGAAATAGCCATTAAAAACAGAACTTTCCAAGATAACAATTTTATATCAATGGAATGAAGGGGTTCAAACGGAACACCCTGTAAAACGTTAAGAACTAAGTTTAAACTCCATGGCGGAGCAACAGTTTTAAACACAGGCTTGATCCTAGCTAAAGCCTGACAAAAGGCCTGGACGTCTGGATTTTCTGACAGACGCCTGTGTAACAAGATGGACAGAGCTGAGATCTGTCCCTTTAATGAGCTAGCCGATAAACCCTTTTCTAAACCTTCTTGTAGAAAGGACAATATCCTAGGAATCCTAACCTTACTCCAGGAGTAACCTTTGGATTCGCACCAGTATAGGTATTTACGCCATATCTTATGGTAAATCCTTCTGGTAACAGGCTTCCTAGCCTGTATCAGGGTATCAATAACCGACTCAGAAAAACCACGTTTTGATAAAATCAAGCGTTCAATTTCCAAGCAGTCAGCTTCAGAGAAGTTAGATTTTGATGTTTGAATGGACCCTGTATCAGAAGGTCCTGTCTTAGAGGTAGAGACCAAGGCGGACAGGATGACATGTCCACTAGATCTGCATACCAAGTCCTGCGTGGCCATGCAGGTGCTATTAGAATCACTGATGCTCTCTCCTGTTTGATTTTGGCAATCAATCGAGGAAGCAGCGGGAAGGGTGGAAACACATAAGCCATCCCGAAGTTCCAAGGTGCTGTCAAGGCATCTATCAGAACCGCTCCCGGATCCCTGGATCTGGACCCGTAGCGAGGAAGTTTGGCGTTCTGGCGAGACGCCATGAGATCTATCTCTGGTTTGCCCCAACGTCGAAGTATTTGGGCAAAGACCTCCGGATGAAGTTCCCACTCCCCCGGATGAAAAGTCTGGCGACTCAAGAAATCCGCCTCCCAGTTCTCCACTCCCGGGATGTGGATTGCTGACAGGTGGCAAGAGTGAGACTCTGCCCAGCGAATTATCTTTGATACTTCCATCATTGCTAGGGAGCTTCTTGTCCCTCCTTGATGGTTGATGTAAGCTACAGTCGTGATGTTGTCCGACTGAAACCTGATGAACCCCCGAGTTTTTAACTGTGGCCAAGCCAGAAGGGCATGGAGAACTGCTCTTAATTCCAGAATGTTTATTGGCAGGAGACTTTCCTCCTGATTCCATTGTCCCTGAGCCTTCAGAGAATTCCAGACAGCGCCCCAACCTAGTAGGCTGGCGTCTGTTGTTACAATTGTCCAGTCCGGCCTGCTGAATGGCATCCCCCTGGACAGATGTGGCCGAGAAAGCCACCATAGAAGAGAGTTTCTGGTCTCTTGATCCAGATTCAGAGTAGGGGACAAGTCTGAGTAATCCCCATTCCACTGACTCAGCATGCACAATTGCAGCGGTCTGAGATGTAGACGTGCAAAGGGTACTATGTCCATTGCTGCTACCATTAAGCCGATCACCTCCATGCATTGAGCTACTGACGGGAGTTGAATGGAATGAAGGACACGGCATGCATTTAGAAGCTTTGTTAATCTGTCTTCTGTCAGATAAATCTTCATTTCTACAGAATCTATAAGAGTCCCCAAGAATGGAACTCTTGTGAGAGGAAAAAGAGAACTCTTCTTTTCGTTCACTTTCCATCCATGCGACCTTAGAAATGCCAGAACTAACTCTGTATGAGACTTGGCAGTTTGAAAGCTTGAAGCTTGAATCAGAATGTCGTCTAGGTACGGAGCTACCGAAATTCCTCGCGGTCTTAGTACCGCCAGAAGGGCACCCAGAACCTTTGTGAAGATTCTTGGAGCCGTAGCCAATCCGAATGGAAGAGCTACAAACTGGTAATGCCTGTCTAAGAAGGCAAACCTTAGATACCGGTAATGATCTTTGTGAATCGGTATGTGAAGGTAAGCATCCTTTAAATCCACTGTGGTCATGTACTGACCCTTTTGGATCATGGGTAAGATTGTCCGAATAGTTTCCATTTTGAACGATGGAACTCTTAGGAATTTGTTTAGGATCTTTAAATCCAAGATTGGCCTGAAAGTTCCCTCTTTTTTGGGAACCACAAACAGGTTTGAGTAAAACCCTTGTCCTTGTTCCGACCGCGGAACCGGATGGATCACTCCCATTAATAACAGATCTTGTACACAGCGTAGAAACGCTTCTTTCTTTATCTGGTTTGTTGACAACCTTGACAGATGAAATCTCCCTCTTGGGGGAGAGAATTTGAAGTCTAGAAGGTATCCCTGAGATATGATCTCTAGCGCCCAGGGATCCTGAACATCTCTTGCCCAGGCCTGGGCGAAGAGAGAGAGTCTGCCCCCCACTAGATCCGGTCCCGGATCGGGGGCCCTCGGTTCATGCTGTCTTTGGGGCAGCAGCAGGTTTCCTGGCCTGCTTGCCCTTGTTCCAGGACTGGTTAGGTTTCCAGCCTTGTCTGTAACGAGCAACAGCTCCTTCCTGTTTTGGTGCAGTGGAAGTTGATGCTGCTCCTGCTTTGAAATTCCGAAAGGGACGAAAATTAGACTGTCTAGCCTTAGCTTTGGCTTTGTCTTGAGGCAGGGCGTGGCCCTTACCTCCTGTAATGTCAGCGATAATTTCTTTCAAACCGGGCCCAAATAAAGTTTGCCCCTTGAAAGGTATATTAAGTAATTTGGACTTAGAAGTTACATCAGCTGACCAGGATTTTAGCCACAGCGCCCTACGTGCCTGAATGGCGAATCCTGAGTTCTTAGCCGTAAGTTTGGTTAAATGTACTACGGCCTCCGAAATGAATGAATTAGCTAGTTTAAGGACTCTAAGCCTGTCCGTAATGTCGTCCAGCGTAGTTGAACTAAGGTTCTCTTCCAGAGACTCAATCCAAAATGCTGCCGCAGCCGTAATCGGCGCGATGCATGCAAGGGGTTGCAATATAAAACCTTGTTGAACAAACATTTTCTTAAGGTAACCCTCTAATTTTTTATCCATTGGATCTGAAAAAGCACAGCTATCCTCCACCGGGATAGTGGTACGCTTAGCTAAAGTAGAAACTGCTCCCTCCACCTTAGGGACCGTTTGCCATAAGTCCCGTGTGGTGGCGTCTATTGGAAACATCTTTCTAAATATTGGAGGGGGTGAGAACGGCACACCGGGTCTATCCCACTCCTTAGTAACAATTTCAGTTAGTCTCTTAGGTATAGGAAAAACGTCAGTACTCGCCGGTACCGCAAAGTATTTATCCAACCTACACAATTTTTCTGGTATTGCAACAGTGTTACAATCATTAAGAGCCGCTAAAACCTCCCCTAGTAATACACGGAGGTTCTCCAATTTAAATTTAAAATTTGAAATATCTGAATCCAATCTGTTTGGATCAGAACCATCACCCACAGAATGAAGCTCTCCGTCCTCATGTTCTGCAAGCTGTGACGCAGTATCAGACATGGCCCTAGTATTATCAGCGCACTCTGTTCTCACCCCAGAGTGATCACGCTTGCCTCTTAGTTCTGGTAATTTAGCCAAAACTTCAGTCATAACAGTAGCCATATCTTGTAATGTTATCTGTAATGGCCGCCCAGATGTACTAGGCGCCATAATATCACGCACCTCCCGGGCGGGAGATGCGGGTACTGACACGTGAGGCGAGTTAGTCGGCATAACTCTCCCCTCGCTGTTTGGTGAAATTTGTTCAATTTGTACAGATTGGCTTTTATTTAAAGTAGCATCAATACAGTTAGTACATAAATTTCTATTGGGCTCCACCTTGGCATTGGAACAAATGACACAGATATCTTCCTCTGAATCAGACATGTTTAACACACTAGCAATAAACTTGCAACTTGGTTACAATCTTATTTAACAAAAACGTACTGTGCCTCAAAGAGCACTAAACGATTAAATGACAGTTGAAATAATGAACTGAAAGACAGTTATAGCATCAATCCTTAAAAACAACACAACTTTTAGCAAAGGTTTGTTCCCATTAGTAAAGTAACAATAATTAAATTTGAAACATAAAAATTACAGAGCAACGTTTTTAATCACAGTCAATATATAAGTCTCACAGCTCTGCTGAGAGAATCTACCTCCCTCCAAAGAAGTTTGAAGACCCCTGAGATCTGTTAGAGATGAACCGGATCATGCAGGAAATACAAGAGTAACTGACTGGAATTTTTTGATGCGTAGCAAAGAGCGCCAAAAACGGCCCCTCCCCCTCACACACAGCAGTGAGAGAGAAACGAAACTGTCACAATTAAAACAAGCAACTGCCAAGTGGAAAAATAATGCCCAAATATTTATTCACTCAGTACCTCAGAAAATGCAAACGATTCTACATTCCAGCAAAAACGTTTAACATAATAAATACCTATTAAAAGGTTTAATGTACTTTTAACAGAGTAATTCCGGTGAAATACCATCCCCAGAATACTGAAGTGTAGAGTATACATACATGTCATTATAACGGTATGGCAGGATTTTCTCATCAATTCCATTCAGAAAATAAAAACTGCTACATACCTCAATGCAGATTCATCTGCCCGCTGTCCCCTGATCTGAAGCTTTTACCTCCCTCAGATGGCCGAGAAACAGCAATATGATCTTAACTACTCCGGTTAAAATCATAGTAAAAACTCTGGTAGATTCTTCTTCAAACTCTGCCAGAGAGGCAATAACACGCTCCGGTGCTATTGTAAAATAACAAACTTTTGATTGAAGTTATAAAAACTAAGTATAATCACCATAGTCCTCTCACACATCCTATCTAGTTGCTGGGTGCAAGAGAATGACTGGGAGTGACGTAGAGGGGAGGAGCTGTATGCAGCTCTGCTGGGTGAATCCTCTTGCATTTCCTGTTGGGGAGGAGTTATATCCCAGAAGTAATGATGACCCGTGGACTGATCACACATAACAGAAGAAATGTTCTTTCTTGATTCAGATAGAACATGGAATTTTTAACAACTTTCTAATTTACTTCTATTATCTAATTTGTTTCATTCTCTCTGTATCATTTGTTTAAGAAGCAGCAATGCACTACTGTTTTTTAACTGAACACATGTGTGAGCCAATGAAAGTCGTTATATATCTGCAGCCACAAATCAGCAGCTAGAACCTAGGTTCTATGCTGCTCCTGAGCTTACCTAGATAAACCTTTCAGCAAAGGCTATCTATAGAAGGAAGCAAATTAAATAGAAGTAAATTGGAAAGTTGTTTAAAATTGTATTCTCTATCCAAATCATGAAATAAAATTTTTGGGTTTCATGTCCCTTTAAGTATTTTTTCACAACACAAGTGAAATGTAAATTTTGATGAATTAAAATGCCCCTGTTTTTAATCGAATTTTTAAAAACCGGTCACTTTAGCATCAAAATTTACATTCACTTTAAGGAGATTTACAGTTCAGGACTTCACCTCCCCTACACTGTGAACTCCTCTTTGGATCAAAGATCCCTACTTTTGGATTATACCCCCATTCTGGACATTTTGCCATATATGAACTATCACTTTTGATCCTCATTTTAATTTTTTAAATTTATTCTCGTATTGTTACATTATCTCCTATGCTATTTTTGCACCCATTCATGTCACTTATGGTCACCTATACCTAGTACATCCACATGTGTTTCGGTTGTTTTTTGCTCTATTTTTTGTTAATTTCTATGCCGCTTTTTTCAGTTAATTTGGGTCATTGACACCACCAAGTGTACAGTTTTTTTTGAACTGGCCATTTTTTCATGCATTTTATATGATTGTCATATTTCTCCTCATATTTTGTTTTAATACTTATGTTTTAATAAATCTGTTTTAATCTGTTTTACATGCACACTTTAGCATCTTTTGGCGCTCCTAAATCCTTCCTTCTTGTCCACTGTTAATGAATGTGTTAGGCTTGTGTGTACCCTCTTTTGGCGCTGTATACCTCTTTCTGTTCACTTATTCCACACACTCCAATCAGTAGCATTGCAAAATGGCACAGAATTTGCACTTGCTTGTTAATATTGTGCATGCGTGGGGACACACAATTCATCCTATTCAGCTTTTTACAGCCCCAACTCCGAAAAAGATGGGACAGTATGGAAAATGCAAAACAATAAAACAGAGTCATTTGAAAATTCACCCTGTAATGTATTGAAAACAAATTATTTGATGTTTTACTTTGTGAATTTAATGTATTTTTTGAATATATACACTCATTTCAAATCTGATTATTGCAAGTTGGGACAGTTGACCATTTACCACTGTGTAGCATCACCTTTTCTTTTAATAACACTTATTAAGCATTTGGGCACTGAAGACACCAGTTGGTTAAGTTTAGGAAGCAAAATGTTCCCCCATTCATCTATTATGTCTTCAGCAGTGCAACTTTTCATAATGCACCACACATTCTCAATTGGAGACAGGTCAGGACAGCAGGCAGGCCATGCTAGCACCTGTACCTCTCTGCTTACGCAACCATGCGATTGTAATCTGGGCAGAATGTGCTTTGGCGTTGTCCTGCTGGAAAATGCAGGGACGTCCCTGGAAAAGATGACGTCTGGATGGCATATGTTGCTCCAACATGTATACATATCTTTCTGCATTAATTGTGCTCTCACAGATGTGCAAGTTAGCCATGCCATGGGCACTGACACACCCCCATATCATGAAAAGATGCTGAATTTTGGACCTGACGCTGATAAGAGCTTGGATGGTCCTTTTTCCTCTTTGGCCCAGAAAACACAATGGCTGTTTTCCCCCAAAAACTATTTGAAATGTTGACTCGTCAGACCACAAAACACTGTGCTACTGTCCATCTCAGATGAGACCGAGCCCAGAAAAGTCGGCGGCGCTTCTGGACAGTGCTGATGAATGGCTTCTGCTTTGCATAATAAAGCCTTAACTTGCATCTGTGGATGCAGCAGTGAATGGTGTAGACTGACAAAGGTTTACAAAAGTATTCCCAAGCTCATGTAAGGATATCCATTACAGACTAATTATGGTTTTTGAAATAGTGATGTCTGAGGGATCGGAGATCACACGCATTCAGAAGCGGTTTTCGGCCTTGCCCTTTACGTACCGAGATTTGACCGGATTCCTTGAATCTTTTATTTATATTGTGCACAGTGGAAGGTCAAATGGCCAAAATCCTACCGATTTGTCTTTGGGGAATGTTGTTGGATTATTCGCTGACTTATCTGATTGCAGATTGGCGAGCCTTGACCCCATCCTTGCTCTTGAAGGACTAGGAATTTTTTGGAAGCTCCTTATATACTATAATTGCACAATTGCCTCATCTGTTTCACATCACCTTCTTATTTCAACTTGTCACATCGCTATTAATCCTAAATTGCCCCTGTCCCAACTTTTTTGGAATGTGTTGCAGTCATCAGATTTTAAACGAGTGTTTATTTTCAAAAATACATTAAATTCACAAAGTAAAACATCAAATAATGTGTTAATAATGTGTTTTCAATATAGTACAGGGTGAATTGAATTATCAAATTACTTTTTTTTTTTTTTTACATTTTCCATACTGTCCCAACTTTTTCAGAATTGGGTTTGTAACTTACTTATTAATAATAAAATGTATAATATGCTTGTTTTTGCATAAGAGGACGATTGTTCACTCACTCGCATTGATCACAGGTCACTTTGCTCTAAGAAACCAAGTAAACATTGAATCTTTTGATGCTATGTTTACTTGGCATACGTCATCTATAGCCTTGCGCATGCGCTATTAGAGAGCTGTGTCGGGTGCATGCACTTCGGTGCCTGAAGTACAATTTTGTGGTGCAGAGCTAAGACACAAAAAAAAATTGTTGATTCGATTTACATATTAGATAGAGTGTAATTACACAATTGTACAGGTGCAGTGTTTACCATCACTTTAAATGCAAAACAAATGTATTTTTACAAAATATGTGCTCTCATCTACATGGCACTGAGGGAGGTGGAGCTTCATACATACCTGCTTCAGGGGTAGGTGACTCTGGCTTTGCAGAGGCTGAATCAGGCACAACAGACAGGGTGATAGGAATCTGAATCAGTACAGAAGTGAGCTCTGGAAGAAAAAAAAGAAAACAATGATTGTTTTAAAGGGACTGTTTAGCCAAAAATAAACTTTCATGATTCACATAGGACATGCAATTTTAAACAACTTTCCAATTTACTTTTATCATCAAATTTGCTTTGTTCTCTTGGAATTCATTGTTGAAAGTTAAACCTAGGTAGGCTCATATGCAAATTTCTAAGCCCTTGAAGCAACCTCATCTCGGTACATTGGCATTTTTTTTTACAGCTAGACAGTACTAGTTTATGTGTGCCATATAGATAACATTGTGCTCACTCCCATGGAGTTACCTAGGAGTCAGCAATGATTGGCTAAATGCATGTCTGTCAAAAGCACTGAAATAAGAGGGCAGTTTGCAGAGGCTTAGATACGAGGTAACCAGAGAGGTAAAATGTGCATTAATATAACCATATTGGTTATGCAAAATTGGATAATAACAAAATTTATGCTTACCTGATGAATTTCTTTCTTTCCGGATATGGAGAGTCCATGACGTCATTCAATTACTAGTGGGAATATGACTCCTGGCCAGCAGGAGGCGGCAAAGAGCAACACAGCAAAGCTGTTAAGTGTCACTCCCCTACCCATAATCCCCAATCATTCGACCAAAGGGAAATAGAAAAGGAATAACACAAAAGGTGTAGAGGTGCCTGAGGTTTAGTAAAAAATAACTGTCTTAATAAAGGGTGGGGCCGTGGACTCTCCATATCCAGAAAGAAAGAAATGTATCAGGTAAGCATAAATTTTGTTTTCTTTCCTAAGATATGGAGAATCCACAATGTCATTCAATTACTAGTGGGAACCAATACCCAAGCTGGAGGACACAGAATGAACAGGGAGGGAAAACAAGACAGGCAGACCTTAACAGAAGGCAACACCGCTTGAAGAACATTTCTCCCAAAAGAGGCCTCAGCCGAGGCAAAAGTATCAAATTTGTAAACTCTGGAAAAAGTATGCAAAGAGGACCAAGTTGCAGTCTTGCAAATCCATTCCACAAAAGCTTCATTTTTGAAAGTCCAAGAAGAGGAGACAGTCCTAGTGGAATGAGCTGTAATTCTCTCAGGAGGCTGCTGTCCAGCAGTCTCATAAGCAAAACGAATCATACTCCCCAACCAGAGAGAAAGAAGTAGAAGTAGCCTTCTGACCCTTACACTTTCCTGAGAAACAAACAAACAGGGCAGAAGACCGGGGAAAATCCTTAGTTGCCTGTATGTAGAATTTTAGAGCACGCACAACATCCAAGTTGTGCAACAGACGCTCTTTATGAGAAGAAGGATTGGGACAGAGAGAAGGAACAACAATTTCCTGATTAATATTTCTATCCGAAACCACTTTAGGAAGAAACCCCAATTTAGTATGAAGAACCGCCTTATCCGCATGAAAGATAAGGTAAGGGAATCACTCTGCAAAGCCGAGAGTTCCGAAACTCTCCGAGCAGAAGAGATAGCAATAAGAAACAAACCTTCCAACATAGCAACTTAAAATCTAAGGAATACAATGGCTTAAAAGGAGCCTGCTGCAAAACTTTAAGAACAAGATTAAGACTCCAAGGAGGAGCAACAGGTTTAAACACAGGCCTGATTCTGACCAGGGCCTGACAAAAAACAGAATTTATGTTTACCTGATAAATTTCTTTCTCCTATGGTGTGTCCGGTCCACGGCTTCATCCTTACTTGTGGGATATTCTCTTCCCCTACAGGAAATGGCAAAGAGAGCACACAGCAAAAGCTGTCCATATAGCCCCCCCTCTGGCTCCGCCCCCCAGTCATTCGACCGACTGTTAGGAGAAAAAGGAGAAACTATAGGGTGCCGTGGTGACTGTAGTGTACAGAAATAAAAATTTTAAACCTGACTAAAAGCCAGGGCGGGCCGTGGACCGGACACACCGTAGGAGAAAGACATTTATCAGGTAAACATAAATTCTGTTTTCTCCTACATTGGTGTGTCCGGTCCACGGCTTCATCCTTACTTGTGGGAACCAATACCAAAGCTTTAGGACACGGATGAAGGGAGGGAACAAGTCAGGTAACCTAAACGGAAGGCACCACAGCTTGCAAAACCTTTCTCCCAAAAACAGCCTCCGAAGAAGCATAAGTATCGAATTTGTAAAATTTGGCAAAAGTATGCAGAGAAGACCAAGTCGCTGCCTTACAGATCTGTTCAACAGAAGCCTCGTTCTTGAAGGCCCATGTGGAAGCCACAGCTCTAGTAGAGTGAGCTGTAATTCGTTCAGGAGGCTGCCGTCCAGCAGTCTCATAAGCCAATCGGATGATGCTTTTCAGCCAAAAGGAAAGAGAGGTAGCAGTAGCTTTCTGCCCTCTCCTCTTACCAGAATAAACGACAAACAAGGATGATGTCTGTCTGAAATCCTTTGTTGCTTCTAAATAGAATTTTAAAGCACGGACCACATCTAGGTTGTGTAACAAACGTTCCTTCTTCGAAACTGGATTCGGACACAAAGAAGGAACAACTATTTCCTGGTTAATATTCCTGTTGGATACCACTTTTGGAAGAAAACCAGGCTTGGTACGTAAAACTACCTTATCTGTATGGAATACCAGATAGGGTGAAGTACACTGCAAAGCAGACAATTCAGAAACTCTTCTAGCAGAAGAAATAGCAACCAAAAACAGAACTTTCCAAGATAGTAACTTAATATCTATGGAATGTAAGGGTTCAAACGGAACCCCTTGAAGAACTGAAAGAACTAAGTTTAGACTCCATGGAGGAGTTATAGGTCTGTAGACAGGCTTGATTCTGACTAACGCCTGTACAAACGCCTGTACATCTGGCACGGCTGCCAGACGTTTGTGCAACAAAACAGACAGAGCGGATATCTGTCCTTTTAAAGAACTAGCTGACAAACCTTTATCCAAACCTTCTTGGAGAAAGGAAAGTATCCTAGGAATTTTAATTTTACTCCAAGAGAATCCCTTGGATTCGCACCAACGGATATATTTTTGCCATATCTTATGGTAAATTTTCCTAGTCACAGGTTTTCTGGCTTGAACCAGAGTATCTATAACCGAATCTGAAAACCCACGCTTAGATAGAATCAAGCGTTGAATTTCCAAGCAGTCAGTTGCAGAGAGACTAGATTTGGATGTTCGAATGGACCTTGTACTAGAAGATCCTGCCTCAAAGGTAGCTTCCATGGTGGAGCCGATGACATATTCACCAGGTCTGCATACCAAGTCCTGCGTGGTCAAGCAGGAGCTATTAGAATCACCGAGGCCTTCTCCTGTTTGATCCTGGCTACAAGCCTGGGAAGGAGAGGAAACGGTGGAAACACATAAGCCAGATTGAACGACCAGGGCGCCACCAATGCATCCACTAGTGTCGCCTTGGGATCCCTGGATCTGGACCCGTAGCGAGGAACCTTGGAGTTCTGACGAGACGCCATCAGATCCATATCTGGAGTGCCCCATAGTTGAGTTAACTGGGCAAAGACCTCCGGGTGAAGTTCCCACTCCCCCGGATGGAAAGTCTGCCGACTCAAATAATCCGCCTCCCAGTTGTCTACTCCTGGGATGTGAATTGCAGATAGATGGCAGGAGTGATCCTCCGCCCATTTGATGATCTTGGATACCTCTCTCATCGCCAAGGAACTCTTTGTTCCCCCCTGATTGATGTACGCTACAGTCGTCATGTTGTCCGACTGAAATCTTATGAATCTGGCCTTCGCTAGTTGAGGCCAAGCCAGGAGCGCATTGAATATCGCTCTCAGTTCCAAAATGTTTATCGGGAGAAGAGACTCTTCCCGAGACCATAGACCCTGAGCTTTCAGAGAGTCCCAGACCGCGCCCCAGCCTAAGAGACTGGCGTCGGTCGTGACAATGACCCACTCTGGTTTGCGGAAACTCATTCCCTGAGACAGGTGATCCTGAGTCAACCACCAGAGGAGTGAGTCTCTGGTTACCTGGTCTACTTGAATCTGGGGAGACAAGTCTGCATAATCCCCATTCCACTGTTTGAGCATGCACAGTTGCAATGGTCTTAAATGAATTCGAGCAAAAGGAACCACGTCCATTGCTGCAACCATTAGTCCTATTACTTCCATGCACTGAGCTATGGAAGGCTGAGGAATAGATTGAAGAACTCGACAAGCGTTTAGAAGCTTTAACTTTCTGACCTCTGTCAGAAAAATCTTCATTTCCACAGAATCTATTATTGTTCCCAGAAAAGGAACCCTTGTGGACGGGGACAGGGAACTCTCTTCTATGTTCACCTTCCACCCGTGAGACCTGAGAAAGGCTAAAACAATGTCTGTATGAGCCCTTGCTTTGGAAAGGGACGACGCTTGGATTAGAATGTCGTCTAGGTAAGGTGCCACAGCAATGCCCCTCGGCCTTAGGACCGCTAAAAGGGACCCTAGCACCTTTGTGAAAATTCTGGGAGCAGTGGCTAAACCGAACGGAAGAGCCACAAACTGGTAATGTTTGTCCATAAAGGCGAACCTCAGGAACGGATGATGATCTTTGTGGATAGGAATATGAAGGTACGCATCCTTTAAGTCTACGGTAGTCATGTATTGACCCTCCTGGATTGTTGGTAAAATCGTTCGAATGGTTTCCATTTTGAATGATGGAACTCTGAGGAATTTGTTTAGAATTTTCAAATCCAGAATTGGCCTGAAAGTTCCCTCTTTTTTGGGAACTACAAACAGGTTTGAGTAAAAACCCAGACCTTGTTCCGCTGTTGGAACTGGGTTTATCACTCCCATTTTTAATAGATCACCTACGCAATGTAAGAATGCCTGTCTCTTTATCTGGTCTGAAGATAAGCGAGACATGTGGAACCTTCCCCTTGGAGGAAGTTCCTTGAACTCTAGAAGATACCCCTGAGAGACTATTTCTAGTGCCCAGGGATCCGGAACATCTCTTGCCCAAGCCTGAGCAAAGAGAGAAAGTCTGCCCCCTACTAGATCCGGTCCCGGATCGGGGGCTACCCTTTCATGCTGTCTTGGTAGCAGCAGCAGGCTTCTTGGCCTGTTTACCCTTGTTCCAGCCTTGCAATGGTTTCCATGCTGGTTTAGGCTGGGAAGCGTTACCCTCTTGTCTAGAGGCTGCAGAGTTAGAAGCCGGTCCGTTCCTGAAATTGCGAAAGGAACGAAAATTAGACTTGTTCTTAGCCTTGAAAGGCCTATCCTGTGGGAGGGCATGGCCCTTTCCCCCAGTGATGTCAGAAATAATCTCCTTCAATTCTGGCCCGAAAAGGGTCTTACCCTTGAAAGGAATATTAAGTAATTTTGTTTTGGACGACACATCCGCTGACCAAGATTTTAGCCAAAGCGCCCTGCGCGCCACTATTGCAAAACCTGAGTTTTTCGCCGCTAATTTTGCTAATTGAAAAGCGGCATCCAAAATAAAGGAATTAGCCAACTTAAGTGCGTGAATTCTGTCCATGACTTCCTCATATGGAGTCTCCTTTTGGAGCGAACTTTCTAGTTCCTCGAACCAAAAAGACGCCGCCGTGGTGACAGGAATAATGCACGAAATTGGTTGAAGAAGGAAACCTTGCTGAACAAAAATCTTTTTAAGCAATCCTTCCAATTTTTTATCCATATTATCTTTGAAAGCGCAACTGTCCTCTATAGGAATAGTTGTGCGCTTTGCTAACGTTGAAACTGCCCCCTCTACCTTAGGGACCGTTTGCCATGCGTCCCTTCTGGGGTCGACAATGGGGAACATTTTCTTAAATATAGGAGGTGGAACAAAAGGTACACCTGGCTTCTCCCACTCCTTAGTCACTATGTCCGCCACCCTCTTGGGTATCGGAAAAGCATCAGCGTGCACTGGGACCTCTAAGAATTTGTCCATTTTGCACAACTTCTCTGGAATTACCAAAGAATCACAATCATCAAGAGTAGCTAGCACCTCCTTAAGCAGGGCGCGGAGATGTTCTAGCTTAAATTTAAATGCCACAATATCAGGTTCTGCCTGCTGAGAAATTTTTCCTGAATCAGAAATTTCTCCCTCAGACAGACCCTCCCTCACTGCCAACTCAGATTGATGTGAGGGTATAACAGATAAATTATCGTCAGCGCCTACTTGCTCATCCTCTGTATTTAAAACTGAGCAATCACGCTTTCTGGGAAATGCTGGCAGTTTGGATAAAAGAGCTGCTATAGAATGATCCATTACTGCTGTTAATTGCTGCATAGTAACAAGCATTGGCGCTCTAGATGTACTAGGTATCGCCTGCGCGGGCAAAACTGGTGTTGACACAGAAGGAGAGGATGATGAACTATCCCCACTACCTTCATTAGAAGAATCATCTTGGGCAACCTTATTAAATGTGACAGTGCTGTCCTTACTTTGTTTGGACGCCATGGCACAATTTGCACATACATTTAAAGGGGGAACTACCTTGGCCTCCATACACACAGAACATATGCTATCTGAAGGTACAGACATGTTAGACAGATTTAGGCAGGCTATTAATGCAATAAAAACTATTTTAAACAAAACCGTTACTGTCTCTTTAAATAATAAAAAGAGCACACTTTATTTCTGAATGTTCAAAAAACTATCAAAGAAATATCCGATCTTTCTGAAATTTACACCCCAGTGTCTTAATGCTTTGAAAGTATTGCACACCAAATTTCAAGTCTCTAACCCCTTAAATGAGCCGGAGCTAATAGTTCAATTTACCGGTTTTAAATACACTACAGTCCCTGCCACAGACTTTGCTGCGGCTTTTACCTTCCTTAGGGGTGATTCACCACAGAATAAAGCCTCCCTGAGTCCTTTTCTCAGTCACACGACCCTCTCACATGAAGCTGCATGCACTGCCTCTGGAAGTAACTGCGCAACTGAGGCGCGAAAATGAGGCCTCCTCCCTCTGCATACCAGAGTGAAGGGGCCTTTCTGACTAGATTTAGGCGTCTAAACAACTGCCAGGCACAAATAAACGTTCCCAAAAGTGTTTCAAAGTTCACAAAACACTCCAAATGTCATATAATATGATAAAAAAACTAATCGATTTAGCCCACAATAGTGTCAACCAGCATAGAGCCCAATTTATAAGCCTTAATTCTGTTACTGAGTCTAAGAAAATGGCTTACCGGTCCCATAAGGGAAAAATGACAGTCTTCTAGCATTACTGGGTCTTGTTAGAAAAGAGACTGGTCATACCTGAAGCAGATTAGTCTGCAAACTGTTCCCCCCAACTGAAGTTCTCTGGTTTCAACAGTCCTGCGTGGGAACAGCAATGGATTTTAGTTACTGGTGCTAAAATCATACTCCTCTTTTAACAGAAATCTTCATCACTTTCTGTTGTAGAGTAAATAGTACAAACCGGCACTATTTTAAAATAACAAACTCTTGATAGAAGAAATAAAACTACAACTAACACCACAAACTCTTTACCATACCCGTGGAGATGCTACTTGTTCAGAGCGGCAAAGAGAATGACTGGGGGGCGGAGCCAGAGGGGGGGCTATCTGGACAGCTTTTGCTGTGTGCTCTCTTTGCCATTTCCTGTAGGGGAAGAGAATATCCCACAAGTAAGGATGAAGCCGTGGACCGGACACACCAATGTAGGAGAAAGATTGAAGATCTGGCACATCTGCCAGACGCTTATGTAACAAAATAGATAATGCAGAAATCTGACCTTTCAGAGAACTGACTGACAACCCTTTCTCCAGACCTTCTTGGAGAAAAAACTAAATTCTAGGAATCCTGACCCTAATCCTAAAGTAGCCCTTAGATTCACACCAATAATCATTGTATCATGGTCTCAATGACAGACTCAGAAAATCCATGCTTAGAAAGAACTAAGCATTCAATCTCCAATCAGTCAGCTTCAGAGAAACGAGATTTGGATGGAAGGAAGGCCTCAGAGGCAACCTCCAAGGCGGCCAAGATGACATCTTCACTAGGTCTGCATACCAGATCCCACGAGACCATGCAGGAGCGATTAGAATTACCGATGCTCTCTCTTGTTTGATACGAGCAATAACTAGTGGAAGGAGCGCAAACGAAGGAAACAGGTATGCTAGACCGAAACCCCAAGGAACCGCCAGAGCATCTGTCAGAGCAGCCTGAGGATCTCTTGAACCGTACCTTGGAAGCTTGGCATTCTGCCGAGACACTATCAGATCCAACTCTGGCACCCCCTATTTGAGGGTTAACCTGGAGAACAGAACACCTCAGGATGGAGAGCCCACTCCCCGGGATGAAATGTCTGTCTGCTCAGGAAATCCGCTTCCCAGTTGTCTACTCCAGGAATGTGGATGGCAGAAAGACAACAATTGTGAGCTTCCACCCACTGAATAGTCCGTGCCACCTCCTTCATGGCTAAGGAACTCTGAGTTCCTCCCCGGTGGTTGATGTAAGCCACGGAGGTGATGTTGTCCGACTGAAACCTGATAAACAGGGCTAAAGACAATTGAGGCCAAGCTATAGTAAATTGCTCTTAACTCCAAGATGTTTATGCGGAGAGCAGACTCCTCCCGAGTCCATAGTCCCTGCTCCTTTAACGAGTCCAAGACTGCTCCCCTGACTAGCAGGCTGGCGTCTGTGGTTACAATCACCCAGGAAGGTCTCCGGAAGCATGTGCCCTGAGGCAGATGGTGCTGAGAAAGCCACCAAGGGAAAGAGCCTCTTGTTGACTGGTCTAGATCTATCCTCTGTGCTAGATCCGAATGGTCTCTGTTCCATTGTCTGAGCATGCATAATTGCAGAGCTCTCAAATGGAATTGAGCAAAGGGAATGATGTCCATGGAAGCGACCATCAGACCAATTACCTCCATACATTGAGCCACTGATGGCTGAACAGAAGACTGAAGAGAGAGGCAAGGAGAGAATTTTTGATTTTCTGAACTTCGTCAGAAAAACTTTCATAGATAGGGAATTTATTATGGTCCCTAAGAAAACCACCCTTGTAGCTGGAACAAGGTAACTCTTTTCACGATTGATTTTCCAACCGTGGGAACATAGAAAAGACAACAAGATCTCTGTATGAGAGTTTGCTTGTTGAAAAGATGGCACCTGAACCAAAATGTCATCCAGGTATGGCGCCACTGCAATTCACCCAAAAGACGTGATCACTGCCAAGAGAGCCCCCAGAACCTTTGAGAAAATTCTGTGAGCTGTGGCAAGTCCAAACAGAAGTGCCACAAACTGAAAGTGTTTGTCTAGAAAGACGAATCTCAGGAATTTGAGATGATCCCTGTGGATGGGAACATGAAGATATGCGTCCTTCAGGTCTATGGTTGTCATGAACTGACCCTCATGGACCAAAGTAAGAATGGAACGAATGGTTTCCATTTTGAAGGATGGTACCCTAAGAAACTTGTTGAAGCACTTTAGGTCTAAAATGGGTAGAAAAGTTTCCTCTTTTAGGGAACCACAAACAGATTATAATAGAATCCTAGACCCTGTTCCTTTAATGGAACTGGAACAATAACTCCCAGGGAGGAAAGGTCCTGAACGCAGTTCAAGAATGCCTCTCTTTTTACCTGGTCTGCAGATAATCTTGAGAGGTGGAATATCTGCCCCTGGGAGGAAATGTTTCTATTTTGTATCCCTGAGATACTATGTCCACAGCCCAAGGATCTGGGACATCTTGTCTCCACACTTGACCAGACAGGGAAAGTCTGCCCCCACCTTGATCCGATCCCGGACTGGGGGCCAACCCTTCATGCTGACTTAGACTCCGCTGAGGGTTTATTTGATTGCTTCCCCTTATTCCAAGACTGTTTGGGCTTCCGAGAAGACTTGGACTGCTCCTTCTTGGAAGAGGAAGACTTTTGACCTTTGAAGTTACGAAAGGAACGAAAATTACTTTGACGTACTTTGAGTCTGTTCTTGTCTTGCGGTAGAAAATACCCTTTTCCACCAGTAATATCAGAACATATTTCTGCCAGACCAGGTACGAACAAGGTCTTACCCTTGTTAGGAAGCGCCAGAAGCTTAGACTTAGAGATAACATCAGCTGACCAAGATTTTAGCCACAATGCCCTACGGGCTAGGACAGAGAAACCAGATATCTTGGCTCCCAGTCTAATAACTTGCACGTTAGCATCAGAAATAAAGGAATTGGCTAGTTTAGAGCCTCAATCCTATCTTGTATCTCCTCCAACAGAGTCTCTACTAAAATTGATTCAATAAGATGCCGAACTTTACTGTGACAATACAAAATGCAGGTTGCCATTAAATACCTTGATGAGCACACGTCTTCAAATAAGCTTCCAACTTTTTGTATATGGGATTGTTAAAGTAGCAGCTATCCTCTATAGGGATTGTAGTTCTTTTAGTCAGAGTAGAAAACAGAATTTATGTTTACCTGATAAATTACTTTCTCCAACGGTGTGTCCGGTCCACGGCGTCATCCTTACTTGTGGGATATTCTCTTCCCCAACAGGAAATGGCAAAGAGCCCAGCAAAGCTGGTCACATGATCCCTCCTAGGCTCCGCCTACCCCAGTCATTCGACCGACGTTAAGGAGGAATATTTGCATAGGAGAAACCATATGTTACCGTGGTGACTGTAGTTAAAGAAAATAAATTATCAGACCTGATTAAAAAAACCAGGGCGGGCCGTGGACCGGACACACCGTTGGAGAAAGTAATTTATCAGGTAAACATAAATTCTGTTTTCTCCAACATAGGTGTGTCCGGTCCACGGCGTCATCCTTACTTGTGGGAACCAATACCAAAGCTTTAGGACACGGATGAAGGGAGGGAGCAAATCAGGTCACCTAAATGGAAGGCACCACGGCTTGCAAAACCTTTCTCCCAAAAATAGCCTCAGAAGAAGCAAAAGTATCAAATTTGTAAAATTTAGAAAAAGTGTGCAGTGAAGACCAAGTCGCTGCCTTACATATCTGATCAACAGAAGCCTCGTTCTTGAAGGCCCATGTGGAAGCCACAGCCCTAGTGGAGTGAGCTGTGATTCTTTCAGGAGACTGCCGTCCGGCAGTCTCATAAGCCAATCGGATAATGCTTTTAATCCAGAAGGAGAGAGAGGTAGAAGTTGCTTTTTGACCTCTCCGTTTACCAGAATAAACAACAAACAAAGACAAAGTTTGTCTGAAATCCTTAGTAGCTGCTAAGTAAAATTTGAGAGCACGAACTACATCCAAGTTGTGCAACAAACGTTCCTTCTTTGAAACTGGATTAGGACACAAAGAAGGCACAACTATCTCCTGGTTAATGTTTTTGTTAGAAACAACTTTTGGAAGAAAACCAGGTTTAGTACGCAAAACCACCTTATCTGCATGGAACACCAGATAAGGAGAAGAACACTGCAGAGCAGATAATTCTGAAACTCTTCTAGCAGAAGAAATTGCAACCAAAAACAAAACTTTCCAAGATAATAACTTAATATCAACGGAATGTAAGGGTTCAAACGGAACCCCCTGAAGAACTGAAAGAACTAGGTTGAGACTCCAAGGAGGAGTCAAAATTTTGTAAACAGGCTTGATTCTAACCAGAGCCTGAACAAAGGCTAGAACATCTGGCACAGCTGCCAGCTTTTTGTGAAGTAACACAGACAAGGCAGAAATCTGTCCCATCAAGGAACTTGCAGATAATCCTTTTTCCAATCCTTCTCGAAGGAAGGATAGACTCTTAGGAATCTTAACCTTGTCCCAAGGGAATCCTGCAGATTCACACCAACAGATATACCAAATAATGTGGTAATTTTTCTGGTTACAGGCTTTCAGGCCTGAACAAGAGTATTAATAACAGAATCTGAGAACCCTCGCTTTGATAAGATCAAGCGTTCAATCTCCAAGCAGTCAGCTGGAGTGGGTCGAACGGACCTAGAACAAGAAGGTCTCGTCTCAAAGGTAGCTTCCATGGTGGAGCCGATGACATATTCACCAGATCTGCATACCAAGTCCTGCGTGGCCACGCAGGAGCTATCAAAATCACCGACGCCCTCTCCTGATTGATCCTGGCTACCAGCCTGGGGATGAGAGGAAACGGCGGGAACACATAAGCTAGTTTGAAGGTCCAAGGTGCTACTAGTGCATCCACTAGAGCCGCCTTGGGATCCCTGGATCTGTACCCGTAGTAAGGAACTCTGAAGTTCTGACGAGAGGCCATCAGATCCATGTCTGGAATGCCCCACGGTTGAGTGACTTGGGCAAAGATTTCCGGATGGAGTTCCCACTCCCCCGGATGCAATGTCTGACGACTCAGAAAATCCGCTTCCCAATTTTCCACTCCTGGGATGTGGATAGCAGACAGGTGGCAGGAGTGAGACTCCGCCCATAGAATGATTTTGGTCACTTCTTCCATCGCTAGGGAACTCCTTGTTCCCCCCTGATGGTTGATGTATGAACTTGGCCCTCGCTAACTGAGGCCAAGCTTTGAGAGCATTGAATATCGCTCTCAGTTCCAGAATATTTATCGGTAGAAGAGATTCTACCCGAGACCAAAGACCCTGAGCTTTCAGGGATCCCCAGACCGCGCCCCAGCCCATCAGACTGGCGTCGGTCGTGACAATGACCCACTCTGGTCTGCGGAAGGTCATCCCTTGTGACAGGTTGTCCAGGGACAGCCACCAACGGAAAGAGTCTCTGGTCCTCTGATTTACTTGTATCTTCGGAGACAAGTCTGAATAGTCCCCATTCCACTGACTGAGCATGAACAGTTGTAATGGTCTTAGATGAATGCGCACAAAAGGAACTATGTCCATTGCCGCTACCATCAAACCTATCACTTCCATGCACTGCGCTATGGAAGGAAGAGGAACGGAATGAAGTATCCGACAAGAGTCTAGAAGTTTTGTTTTTCTGGCTTCTGTCAGAAAAATCCTCATTTCTAAGGAGTCTATTATAGTTCCCAAGAAGGGAACCCTCGTTGACGGAGATAGAGAACTCTTTTCCACGTTCACTTTCCATCCGTGAGATCTGAGAAAGGCCAGGACAATGTCCGTGTGAGCCTTTACTTGAGGAAGGGACGACGCTCGAATCAGAATGTCGTCCAAGTAAGGTACTACAGCAATGCCCCTTGGTCTTAGCACCGCCAGAAGGGACCCTAGTACCTATGAGAAAATCCTAGGAGCAGTGGCTAATCCGAAAGAAAACGCCACGAACTGGAAATGCTTGTCCAGGAATGCAAACCTTAGGAACCGATGATGTTCCTTGTGGATAGGAATATGTAGATACGCATCCTTGAAATCCACCTTGGTCATGAATTGAGCTTCCTGGATGGAAGGAAGAAGTGTTCGAATGGTTTCCATCTTGAACGATGGAACCTTGAGAAACTTGTTCAAGATCTTGAGATCTAAGATTGGTCTGAACGTTCCCTCTTTTTTGGGAACTATGAACAGATTGGAGTAGAACCCCATCCCTTGTTCTCCTAATGGAACAGGATGAATCACTCCCATTTTTAGCAGGTCTTCTACCCAATGTAAGAATGCCTGTCTTCTTATGTGGTCTGAAGACAACTGAGACCTGTGGAACCTCCCCCTTGGAGGAAGCCCCTTGAACTCCAGAGAATAACCTTGGGAGACTATTTCTAGCGCCCAAGGATCCAGAACATCTCTTGCCCCAGCCTGAGCGAAGAGAGAGAGTCTGCCCCCCACCAGATCCGGTCCCGGATCGGGGGCCCGCATTTCATGCTGTCTTGGTAGCAGTGGCAGGTTTCCTGGCCTGCTTTCCTTTGTTCCAGCCTTGCATAGGTCTCCAGGCTGGATTGGCTTGAGAAGTATTACCTTCCTGCTTAGAGGACGTAGCCCTTGGGGCTGATCCGTTTCTGCGAAAGGGACGAAACTTAGGTTTATTTTTGGTCTTGAAAAGACCTATCCTGAGGAAGGGCGTGGCCCTTGCCCCCAGTGATATCAGAGATAATCTCTTTCGAGTCAGGGCCAAAGAGTGTTTTCCCCTTGAAAGGAATGTCAAGCAATTTGTTCTTGGAAGACGCATCCGCTGCCCAAGATTTTAACCAAAGCGCTCTGCGCCACAATAGCAAACCCAGAATTTTTTCGCCGCTAACCTAGCCAATTGCAAGGTGGCGTCTAGGGTGAAAGAATTAGCCAATTAAGAGCACGAATTCTGTCCATAATCTCCTCATAAGAAGAAGAATTACTAATAATCGCCTTTCCTAGCTCATCAAACTAGAAACACGCGGCTGCAGTGACAGGGACAATGCATGCAATTGGTTGTAGAAGGGAACCTTGCTGAACAAACATCTTTAGCAGACCTTCTATTTTTTTTATCCATAGGATCTTGGAAAGCACAACTATCTTCTATCTTCTATGGGTATAGTGGCGCGCTTGTGTAGAGTAGAAACCGCCCCCTCGACCTTGGGGACTGTCTGCCATCAGTCCTTTCTGGGGTCGACTATAGGAAAACAATTTTATAAATATGGGGGGAGGTACTAAAGGTATACCGGGCCTGTCCCATTCTTTACTAACAATGTACGCCACCCGCTTGGATATAGGAAAAGCTTCGGGGGGCCCCGGGGCCTCTAAGAACTTTTCCATTTTACATAGTGGTTCTGGAATGACCAGATAATCACAATCATCCAAATTGGATAACACCTCCTTAAGCAGAGCGCGGAGATGTTCCAACTTAAATTTAAAAGTAATCACATCAGGTTCAGCTTGTTGAGAAATGTTTCCTGAATCTGAAATTTCTCCCTCAGACAAAACCTCCCTGGCCCCCTCAGACTGGTGTAGGGGCCCTTCAGAAACCATATCATCAGCGTTCTCATGCTCTACAGAATTTTCTAAAACAGAGCAGTCGCGCTTTCGCTGATAAGCGGGC